>NW_025930768.1:0-91688 GCF_000764305.2 Hyalella azteca
TGTCTCATAAGAGGGTGAGGCATTGATGTGTTCAGGAGTGTGTCTCATAAGAGGGTGAGGCATTGATGTGTTTGATTTTTCTAAATTCAGCTCTATAATAAGTTTCATTTTAAATTGGATGAACAAGTGAACGAAAAGTTGGATTGCATATTTTAGAATAACTTTTGAAAATATTTTAAAGTGTTATATAGTATGTTGGATATTTGTAGCTATTGAATATATGCACGAAAGATAACTGTTAAAACTACACTGTTCAAAAAAAAGGTAAAAAACGGTATCACCAGCGTTCTAGTTGCCGGCCGCCACGTGAAAATAAACCATGTATCCGTTTTTTTTTCAGCTGTTGTACGAGTTTCTAGTGTTAATTTGAATAAAAACGGCCATACGGCGCTTCTTTTCACGTGTCGGCCGGCCACTAGAACGCCGGTGATATTTCTTACAGTGTACAGTGCATTGAAAATTAATTTCATTGTACTTCTGAAACTAAATATGGCCTGTAAGTGAGTCACTAAATTAGAATGAATGTTTTTTTAATTACTTCGAAAAAATGAAGAGTCTAAACATTTATTCATTAACTGAATGTTCACTTAAGGTGTAGTGCCCAAAATTGAAAACAGATATGAACATATGCGCGATGTGCGACTTGAGAAACGGCGTGAAATATTGAGTGTTATTCTTGTTATGTTTTGTGTTATTATTATGCACCTGTGTTATTGCCGGGTGCATGAATATGTAATTATCGGTGCATAGATTAACTTCGCTAGCTGTTTCTAAAAAAAACTTCTAAAAAATGTATGTATCTTCATGCGAATTTTCAGAAGATGAATATTTTATTAAAAAGTGATGCTTCGTAATTTAAGTTTAGTGTAAATTTGTATGAATTTGTGTAAAATTTGTATTGTAACAACTAAATGGAGCAAAATAGAGAGGAAAATCTCGAACACATATATATAGAAGAGATCACAGCGACATGATTGATTAATGGTTTGAATTAATTAAAAACATGGTCCATCTGTGACATTTATGGATCAGAATACGTATTATATATACAAGCGTTTTGGTAATGTCGTAGCCTGAAGTGTTTTAATGATCACAGTTACGTGTACATGCGCGTGATTAACAGCCAAAGAAGCTGACTCAGAGAATTGTGATAGAAGAGGCTTGGTCAAGCGTTGCAACAATGGATGTTTGCATGGATTGACGAGGAATTTACGGATTAACAAATAGCAGATATCCTGCGCACAAAGCACAAGGAATTGTCGTAGTTAACGAACGAAGACAAAATTAAGGTTATTATCATATTAATTAATAGACAAATAATAACGAGAGGCGTTAAATAACTGAATGTGTCGGTGCCATAAATTATGTTCGTATGTGATATTGCAAGTTGTCTTGTGAATATTTTCTGAATCCATACCTAAAATTTTTTTCTCGTATGATTAAGATATATTCAGCAAAACCTACAGAAACATTGTTCCGGCTCATTGTAATGATTGCATTAATTCTAACATTCAATCCTTTTGTGCATAGTTTTCAGGAATTCTCTCAGCTTTGTGATTAGTATTTTAATTATATCTCATATCATGGCATAACTTGCATTGTGTACATGACTAAAAAGTGAACAGACACTATTTGATGGGCCTAACAGCCTGGTCACAGAAGTTGACTAAGTGAATGGACCTGCAATAGAAGTATACGAATTTAAATTCTGTATTTATATTTTAACTATCATCACCGAATTTATTTATCAGAGAATATTTACACATCTAGCAAGTGGTGCAAGCAATTTACTAGTCGTAGACTAACTACTTGACTAGTTAGGCTAGGCTGTGCTAGGTGGCGCTCGTAAGCAAGTTGTGCTCTAGTGAATACGTTAGAGTGAGAGCAACATATTAGCGATGCAGCTTACCTTCGCCTGTCTTTATCTCCAATACTTTTATTCATCACTACGAATATAACAAGAAGACAACACATCTGGCAAAGCAAATAATAAATCTAATAAATTAACGATTTATTCATAGCTTTATTAATTGTATTATTTTTTTTCAAAAATTGAAATTCAGATCAAAACTGATGTATTTACGATGAACTAGAACAAACTTCTCTATGAAAGCGAATAAATAATAAAAGATCAAGTGAACATAATATTAAGAATATGATCGCAATAATATGTACTAGAATTATATTAGTTCGATAGGATTAGAAATAGAATAAATGAACATTGCCGAAAATAATAAACGGATAGCATCAATGTAATAATTATTTCGCATTGGTGGACGAAAATTGAGCGTAATTTATTTCTCTGACAAAATACAATATTAATTAGGATTATTATTCAATGCATAAAACATAAGATAAAGAAATTCGTTCGGAAAATATAAGAATGTTTAATTCAAGAATTCATCAAAAATACGGTTAGCAGCGGCGCTGATTTTCATAAAAGAACGGAACGTCGTTGTGGATAAATATCTACGACCAAGCGAATGCCGGCCGAGGAAACGGAGAAGGATTCGCTCGAGTTCTTAGCGAGGGAGGAGGGAATGGTAGGATTAAAATCGGTGTTTCATTTATTTTTTGAGTGTCAAGCTTGAGTAGGTGCTTGCAGCGTTACTCCTTCTGCCATTTTTCATGATGAACCTCATGTAAGAACTTCATTTCTCCTGAACTACATACAGGTTATCGTTTCGAAAATAATAACTTTTTCGATTAAATCACGTTCCTCGTATAGTAAAACAAACATATTATTTCGGCCATATAAAAAAATTGATGGCCCGTTTAAAAAAAGTGTGTTGTGATGAAAAAGCAAAGGCCTGCTATAGGCTCTTACCTGGGTTTTTGGTCTGCGCCTGCTGCTGCATCTTACAGGTGTTCATCCTCCTAGAGAGGCTGATGCCCACAGGCTTAGCCTCGCCCGGTGCCAGGCATGATGCTTGCCGCACGCGCCGCGGCTGCTGCGCCGGCAGCACGCGCCGTCGCCGCTTCGGCAGCTTCGAGCGCGCCTGCGCTCACGGCAAGTGTCCGTTATATATACACTGATTTAGTGCAGATTGATTAAATAAAGTTACGTGGGAATAAAATGATTATTTTGGGTGATATTATGTATGAAAATTACAAACGCTTTAGGTGAACTAGCACAATCGTAAAAAATCATTTTATATGAAGTTACGCAAAAATAAAATTGATATTTTGGGTGATGTTAGTATGTATGAAAATTACGAACGCTTTGGGTGAACTAGCACAAACATAAAACATCCTTTTAAATGAAGTTACGTAAAAATAAGATTAATATTTTGGCTGATGTTATGTATGAAAATTACGAACGTTTTTGGGTGAACTAGCACAATCATAAAACATCTATTTATATGAAGTTACGTAAAAAAAAATAATTAATATTTTGGGTGACGTTATGTATGAAAATTACGAACGCTTTTGGTGAACTAGCACAATCATAAAACATCCTTTTATATGAAGTTACGTAATAATTAAAACAAATATTTTGGGTGCTGTTATTTATGAAAATTACGAACGGTTCAGGTGAACTAGCACAAACATAAAAGATCCTTTTAAATGAAGTTACGTAAAAATAAAAGGAATGTTTTAAATGGACTTATGTACACATACAATGAATGCATTTAGTGGAGTTACGTACTGCGAGAAGAGCTGTAGCCAAAGTCATGATAATAATGATGTGTGATGTACTGATGTAATAAATAAAATGTGTGATGTACTGCAATCATAAGGTAGTGTACTCTGGTGCAAGCTACAACACAGAATTAAAGTTAAAGCTGAAGTTTAAAAATAGGAGGGATGCTTTGCACAACGAACCATGGGTTGAATTTTGGCATATAACTTGTTTAATTAATAATCGTTGCTTTTTGGTCGCTAGTATCTTTAATTGATACTGATGGACAAAAATAATTTCTGACTGTAAAGCTAACGAACATGAAAGATAACTCTTACTTGCTACTTTTATTTGTGCAATTACGTTAGACGTAGAATTACGGAGACGTTAGTAAACTTTGCCTTATTCTGCACACAAACTAAGACCTGTGTGTGGCTGTATACTTCGTCGTGCACACAAACTAAGGACCTGTGTGTGGCTGTATAAGCACCTATGTGTGGCTGCATAAGCACCTATGTTTGGCTGTATAAGCACCTGCGTGTGGCTGTATAAGCACATGTGTGTGATTGTATAAGCACCTGTGTATGGCTGTATAAGCACCTGTGTGTGGCTGTATAAGGACCTGTGTGTGGCTGTATAAGGACCTGTGTGTGGCTGTATAAGCACATGTGTGTGATTGTATAAGCACCTGTGTGTGGCTGTATAAGGACNATAAGCACCTGTGTATGGCTGTATAAGGACCTGTGTGTGGCTGTATAAGCACCTGTGTATGGCTGTATAAGGACCTGTGTGTGGCTGTATAAGCACCTGTGTATGGCTGTAGAACATGGAGAAGTTGGAGACGATGACAGGCACGGGCAGAGAGATGGTGAGTACCCCCGCAATAGCACAGAGGGTGCCCACAAACATGCCCGCGTAGGTGCGGGGCACCATGTCCCCGTACCCCACCGTCGTCATCGTCACGATCGCCCACCACAAGCCCCCTGGGATGCTTTGGAAATCGTTGCGCGGGTTCACCTGTTCATATTTTGTGTGTGTAATCTTAATTTAACGCGAATAAGTACGAATTCTATGTGAATTATTTGAATGATACGTGAATAACAATTTTATGTGAATAATTTTACGTGAATAATAATTTGATGGGATAAATATTTATATTTTTGTAGTCCTGTGTGTACAGAGAGAAATCGACGCAAATCAATATCATTCAAGTGCATATCGTTGTACGGAGACGATGGGAATAAACATGGTACTTGGTTTGAATAATCGATACTAATAACTCCCGACATGACACAGATCGTCATTTAGAATTATTATACAAAGCGATTTAAACTCAACTGACAGTATATATTGGTTGAGACATTTATAATGATATTTAAAAATTCTGTAATGTCTTTTGGATTTGCTGAATATTTGCTACAAATATCTCATTAAAATTGTAACCTAAAAAATCACCATCACTAGTGAAAAGTCTGAGTAAATTGATAATTTACATATTTTCATCCATGTATTCACTACGAAAAAGAAGTTTCCCACACTCAAAATTTTCCACCAGCAACACACAAGTCACAGGCCTACCTGCAGCCTCTCTGCATAGTAGACGAGGCTGGC
This sequence comes from Hyalella azteca, assembly GCF_000764305.2. Classification (NCBI taxonomy): domain Eukaryota; kingdom Metazoa; phylum Arthropoda; class Malacostraca; order Amphipoda; family Hyalellidae; genus Hyalella; species Hyalella azteca. Next base: position 5,234 of record NW_025930768.1, read on the forward strand.
GAAGACGACGATGCCGAGCACCAGGAAGAAGACCAGCAGCGTGAGCTCCTTGGCCGACGCCTTGAACGTGTGCACGAGGATCTTAAGGCCCCCGCTGTGGCGCGTCAGCTTGAACAACCGCATGATGCGGATGATGCTCAGGAACTCGATCACTTCCGCAGACTTGCCGGAGTCGTCTGGCCACCAAGCAGTGAGGATTTGGGGTTACATGATGTGTCATAAAATAACTTCAGAATCATTGGAAAATAAGGATTGCTAACAAACTACTAACATTCAGATATGAGGGGTGATTCATTCCTTATTAGGAGCCCGAAAGTCCACTGATGACTTACCGGTGTCCCCCCAAAATCAGGTAAGGGTCACATAATTGGGCAACTAGCCCATTAGGCTTAACATGTTGAAGTATTTGATGAACAAGAGGAGAAACACCTGCTCCAGTTATTAGAAGAGATTGTTTGTAGCTACAAGAACTGCAGGTTTGAATATTTTAATATGGAATCACCAATATAACAAATTTAAAACTAGATTGAATAAAGATGTTTGTAACACCCAGATTATGTGTCTCAGAGGTCGGCTGATAAACAAGCGACTTTAATTTGTGGTGATGTCACCATATTTTCCCCAGGAACGACTTTCTTCATGAAAATGATCATGTTAATCTTCATGTGTATTAAATATAAGGCTATTTGCAGTCCTGCATGTATCGAAACTACGCAGCAAGAAAGCGATATTCGAAGCCTCTCATTAGAAGGATGACATAACACGGCCATAAGAGTGCACGTTAGCAGCTACTAATGGCCAGCCGATGAATGAATGGTTTTTGCTGGGCCTCCAGTCCTGCTGCCACGCAGTTAAAATCCAGGCATGGCCGTCAAGCTGCCGGCACCTTGAATCAGATGCTCGTGAACGTGATTAAATGATCATTTACAAGAAATTGCTTCCAGAGTATCAAGAACAAAAATTACATTAGTCGTCTTATGTAAACTGTGTCAGCTTATATATAACGCTAACGTTGAATACATAAAAAATCACCAACAATGAAAATTCTGAATGAATATAATTTGGTATTACATGCATAATTTATTAATGTTCATGAATCTTTTCCTTCATGTTCAAAAGATCTCGAGAAGTCTGCAGGAACAGACGAATAGATTTTATTTGTAGATTTCGAGGATTCGGTCTACATTGACTCTTCCATCGCAAGACAATATTAGCATAACTTATTACTTGCCGTACTTTGTCGTCAATCGAAGTCAAGTTTAGAGGATTGTTCATCGGTGCAGGAGCGACATGGGCAACAATTAACTAGACAGATCTGGCAAGGTAGCGAATAGTGCACAATGATCTTGTATTTGGGCAGTAATGCATTATAACTTCACTCAACATTACTAACATGAAAGTTTTGGGTGACATACATTATAAATTAACTTATCATCACTGACATAACTGTATTGGGAGACTAAAGCAATAACTCAGGACATTGTCCCGGTATCGTGTACCTCTGATGCTCTATGCTGTTACCCTCCACGTTTTAATGATAATATGTTATAGAAAACTTCATTTCACTTCTCTTTGACGGTCAAATTTTTGAGCAATGAGTCTCAAAAATTTGCTACACGTAATTATGCGTACTCATAACGTATTCCTCACGGTAACTGCTTCTCTTAATATGATAAGTCCTCATAAAATATTGCTCACAGTTGAACGTTCTCAAAATATATTCTTCGTGGGAAAGGGTACTTACAATGCATTTATCAGAACGGGAAGTAGTATATTGAGTTTTGTAGTGTATTAATGTTCGTGTCAGCGCGTCGGAAAGGTACAATTTGTCACATGTGTATACGGGCGCTACGACTGGGCTACGACAGGGCATTATGCAAGGGGGAGATCCCGACAGCTATATGAATCTGCACAGCAGGGCGGGTTCAAGGCCTTACTAGTGGGTTTAACAATTACATATTAAAGCCGGAAGAAGTTTTATCAGAAAAATTCACATATATATTGTAGTCGTTCATGATATTGGGCACCACGTAACCTGGAGGCCTGGAATCTGAAATTGTTACTATATATATGCTTCATTAACGAGTGGGTGCGGTGTAATAGATCAATCTGTTCGCAAACACCAATAACATCTGATTTGATAAATAACAAAGTGTACGATTTATATTTCATATGATTGTGTAAGCTAAACATGAAAAATACAATGTTGCTGCATTCAATTATTGAATCTTCTGGGAATTTCTGGTTGTAAACCCGCAAATTTGGACGTATTATCTGGCGGAAAATCTCACCTTCTTTAGGAAGTGAGGTGAGCAGGATGTCCACATAGAAACTGAGAGTGGCCACGAAGTCGATGGCATTGATTGTGTTCTTGATAAAGATGAGAGGCTGGGGGGTGACCGAGAAGCGGATGATGAGCTCAACTGTGAACCACATGTTGCACGCCGCCTCGATGTAGAAAAACGCGCTGTGAGGATCGCTCCTGGCAGCAGATGACCAGATAATTTATAATACCTTGTATCAATGCATGAGAACGCCTATTAGTAAGCCTGTGCAAGATGATGATTATGAGAATCTGTTTCGAATTTTTTGCGGTGAGCTTAGCCGTTCGGCACAGGCACCATCGCAAAAAAGTAAAATTAGGCCTTAAAAACGAACTGTAGAGGCATGGCCGCGTTTGCGGATGATTTGGCCGGGCACGGCGGTGGCCTCAGTCGTTTTCTCGCAGGTATGCGCGAATGTTTCGAAAGTTTCAACATGCCAGCCTGCCTTTCGTCTTGTGCGGCGCTGGCGTTATTGTCGGGGCAGTAACGTTATCTCGTGGCTGCATTCCCAACTGCGGCTATTTCTGACAAGGAATGCACTTAATGCGACAATCTGCATAGCACAATGCTTTGTTTCTCGAACTTGTAGCCGAAATATAGCTACAAATATCGACAGAGATGAATGGAAATTTATAGTTGATTGGAGCATTTGCTGTTCAAGCGATATTTTAATATTCTCTTGTAAATGAAAACTCAACGATTGGCTAATGCAAGGAAGTTATTATGACAAAAATATCCTGTCGCTGGGTGTTATGGTGAACACTGCAGTATTTAAAGGATGAAAAGTGTCATAACTTTAAAAGTAAGCATAATCATTCAGTAAAAATATTTTTACACAAAATTTTGCTGGTATTCCATCAAATGAACAATTTATACAACATACGTTATAACGCAGGGAAAGTGATTTACGGTAATCGCGATTCATATATTCAATAAGAAAACGCAGATATTTTAATATTTTAAAACATATTTGCGGAAAGTAATAGCATGAAAGCCACTTAACATATAAGAAAATTGACTTCTTGCGCCAAATAAAAGGGCTTACTACGTCAAATTGCTCCTAATAACATCAAGTAAAAAAAGTTCAATACTCGCCTATTTTTGCCTAGCTATAGTCAAGCGGACAAAATTTTTCGCTCAGTGTGTAACATTTTTGTGGATTGTGAGCACGAATCTAATTTGTTCAAGTAATTGCGCTCGCTGAAAAGTTTTCAGCCTGATCAACCCGCCCCTGAGACTCTGATGAGCTCAGAGACCCTGGAGAAAAATCATCGGTGAGTTTCAGGAAACCGACAAAAGCTCGACGCTCCTATTTAAAAAAATAACGTATTTCTAAAATGCATTTTAAAAATTAATTAATATGAATTTTAATTAGGTCTTCTACTTTAAGTACCAAAAAATGAACTATTGACGAAATTCACGTTGGAGTTAATAGAAGATGGAGAAAAATGTATAAAAATTGTTTGTTGTGCAAAAGCTCAAGTAAGAAATTAGAAATTGGGAAAGATTTTTATTGGATTGATACGAGTCTTTAGTTTATAAATCTTGCGTATATTTGTCAATGATTCGTGTGGGTATGTGGGTTTGGAGCCTGGCACCGCAATATATAGGAGCTGTTGGGGTGCGTATCCAAGATTACTTATCGTGTCGGTATATTGTATATAGGGGCTGTTGGGGCGCGTATTCAGGATGCTTATCGTGTCGGGATATTGTATATAGGGGCTGTTGGGGCGCGTATCCAGGATACTTATCGTGTCGGGATATTGTATTTAGTGGCTGTTGGGGCGCGTATCCAGGATACTTATCGTGTCGGTATATTGTATATAGGGGCTGTTGGGACGTGTATCCAGGATGCTTATCGTGTCGGTGTATTGTATATAGGGGCTGTTGGGGCGCGTATCCAGGATGCTTATCGTGTCGGTATATTGTATATAGGGGCTGTTGGGGCGTGTATCCAGGATACTTATCGTGCCGGGATATTGTATATAGGGGCTGTTGGGGCGCATATTGATACATACTTATTGTGTCGAAATATTACCTGGAACTGAAATTTCACATGTAGTTGAAGACTAGGAAAGGATTGAATGAAATGAAATTTGATTGTGCAATCGGTATGCATAAATCTAATTTAAAATACTTAAGAAAATAGTTTTTTTCTATATTCTGAAGCGAGAGTCAAATGTGAGTCCTATCAGTGATGTAAAATGTGGGTTGGAAGTGGTCTTTCATCAATTAGAATACATAAGCATTATTATTGTTAACGGGATTCAAGATTATTGTTAACGGGATTCAGGTTAGCCGGATTATAAAATTTTGAACATTTTTAGGCCCTGCAATGTCTGGGTAGCCTCATAGTACATAATATAATGACGAAGAAATAATTGATTGCTACGGTGGTTCTAACGCCGTTAATTCAACATCACTTGTGCGAGTGTTCAACTGGTTGATAGAATGGTGGAGAAATCAAAACTTTGTGCACCGATCTGGCCACAGATGGTCTGATCTTGCTTCAGGCTAACTGATTTTGTCAAAGGTTGACCTATTTTGCCGCAGATGGACTGATCTTGCCACAGATGGACTGATCTTGTCACAGGTGGACTTGTCAAGCGCAGATCGCAACGTGCTGACCCAGCAAATATTTCTGTCCCAGAGAGCGCTGGGACAGAAATCGTTTCTCGAAAATCGGCTATGCCATTTTTACCGCGGAACTTAGTCAAGATTTAATGATCAGCAACAATTTGAGCAATAGAACGTATTTTGTTGACTGCAAAAATTATTGATAATCATTTCCTGTTGATTTTTTTAACATAGGTAATCCTATCTCTAAAGTCCAAAGCAACTAAAAAAATTCTCACTGCACGCAACTGCACAACAAATACTTTCAGGGCCGAGCGACTGCGGACCGACGCTCCTCCGTGCGAGTGCACTTGAATTGTCCCGAAATTCCCGTAAAATTCTAATTCCTTTCCATGCGTGAAACGTGATCTCTACGGACGCAGGAACAGGACTCTGAAAAATGCAAGGTCCGCAAGAAGTCTGCTTCATTGCCCGGCCATTTATGAACTTTGCTTCAACAAAATCTGCCTTGGAAGCTCTGCTTGAGCTCATTTGGTTTACAAAGCGAGCTCGTGTATTTAGGTTCACTGGTTTCACGAGGCCTTTGCGAGAACTTGCTAACTGACGCACTGTACATGAAATCAAACGAAAAACTAATTTTTGCAATTCTTCTATGTATTGTGGATTGAAACTTTCATAAAATGAGCATTTGAGACCTAATTTATTAGATTTATGATATTTATAATTTACGCAAGGTAATAAGATGAAAGTTTGAAATTTTTGTTAAAATTATAGAAGATGAACATCCATGGAACATTTGTAGAGAAGATTGCACAAGCAGTGTGGCTCTCCTAAATACTCTTTCTTTAGGCAGAATCTCTGCCGGCGCAGCAATTTCCAAGCAAGCTCATTTAATTGCCGCATAAAAGCGCAAATTTTGATTACGCCGTAGATTAAACCCGCTTTAAATTTAACCGGAGCTCTCGAGTTCTTATCGAGTCTCATAACTGTAATCGGCCACCGGCGATAATTGGAATAATTTATCAGAATCTGGAATGTGTGAGTGCAGAAAAATATGAAAAAACTGTTTTTAGAAATGATTTTTTTCAGCTGCAAATCTTGATAGGAATATGTTAGATTAATATTTAAGTCATGTTATAAAAAACTTGCCATTCGGTTGTATTCGCAGAATATACTAAGCGCCTGAAGCAATTCAACTGTTGAGTATTTTATCAGTCCCAAAAAGCATTTTAAAATGAAAATTCTATTATTTTATTGTTATGCCGATACGCAAAAGGAATTACAAATACAGTTATTGACACCTACAATGTCGACGCCCAGTTAATAAAATACATTCATTGGCCTTTAATCGAACTTGCATCAAAGTCAACTTCTGTTGAAGCTACATTCCAATGTTCAGGTAACAATAAAAAAGGACAGAAGCTTCACAGTGTAATCAATTTCATCCAAAATTGATTGTCCCGAACCATGAATAAATTGACCCGAATTCAATTCATATCATATCGAAATTCAGTTGACTTTGGAAACGCACAACAAACCAATTCTTCCTCAGATGAAAATTTTATGCAGTGCAATCGGTAGCTGAGCATTGATCGTCCAATGGCCGCCGGTATTGCTCTCAAAATTTTATTACTGGAATAGGATCCTGCCTCCATTCAAGCTAAAAATAGAATAATTTATTTCAGTGGCTTAACTTCACGCTAACACGCAAAAAATTTAACTGAAAATATTGCACACCTAACCAATTTACCCGACCAGACGCGAACATATACATAACCTGGTTTATAGGACCGTCGCAGGCTTTACCTTAATTGTTTTTCAAGGTATTGACTGTAAGCAAATTAACATGCTCACAAATACATGCTATTCATCCATTATTTAGTCAATATTTGTGGCTACATGAAACTCAGTTGATCTAAAAAGGGAGTTTGATTCCATTGTCCAAAAATTATGTTAATTTTCATTTAGTTCGTGCAGAAATTGATTATCTGTGAAATTCTATTACCATTTAAGACTTAATATGTATTGTAGATGTTTCTCTACTGCCTAACAAACAAACTTCTGATTAGCGCCGAAGATTATTTCTGTAGTAATCGGAATGGAGACTCGGTAAAAACATGCAGTAAGTAAGTACGGGCTTCTGAACCATGTATCTATCGCCTTGTTCTTTTCTTATTTGCCACAAGCGGTACTGCAACGCCGTACTCGTGAGGTGGCTGCTGGATAAACAACTTCGATGGAAGGTAAAATCTCGATACGTGTTTGCCTAAGACAAATGGCACCTGATCCATGTCGAAGTACGTGCAATTGGTTATGGTGAGAAATCTAAATGTTTTCGAGACCAACTCGTTTGTATTTGATCATTAAACATTGTGTATTTCTTGGAACAAGACCAGCTGGTATGAAACCCAGCAATCAGAAATATGGGAAAATTTCCGGTACTTTAATTACTTTTAATTGTTACCTGAAACATTGAAAGGACACGCATGCATGCTAATTCGGCATCGTCTGGTTGTACGAGGACGAGTGAACACTTGTAGACAGTTCGTCGTAAAAAATTATTCAAAAAATATAACTCAGTACTCACTGCAGTGAGTGACAGAGAGCGCATTTTCTCGTCGACGAAAACTTGAGGTCACGGACAGACGGACGGACAGACAGACAGACAGACAGACGGACATGGCGAGCACAATAGTGCATTATTTCATAAACGAGAAAATGCGCTAAAAACTTGTAGGAATATTTCTGGAGTGGAATCATCTTTTCGCGAAGAATGTGCGCATCGTGAACGTAAGGGGGAGCGGCATAAGTCCTGGGTATGCGAATGATCTATCCTTTAATGGCTCAGCAGTCGCGGGTCGGTGAGCCTGCAAGCAAAAATAGAGCAGCATCCAGAGAAAGCAATCGACTGCCTGTAGCTCGCACGAAACTCACAATTTGCTTTGGCGGTCGAACAAAATTGCAAATTCGTTTAGCTGGTCGCACGAAACTCACAATCGTTTTTGGTGGAAGCGAGATAACACTAACTTTATTCAATTATTGAATAATGTGAGGTCTACCTTGACAGACCTGTCTTTATTGAAGACCAATATTAGAGATTGCATAAGATGGCAAAGCCCTCTACAAATAACCAACGAAAGGTGTACCATTACAAACCATTACTTTATTATAGCTATATTGACTAATGTTATGTGTACCATGACTTTCTTGTCTATATTGATGGCCCAGTAGAGATTTATTTACATAAGATACCACAGGCACTACATAAATAATTAATGCAGGTTCTACTTTATTGATATTATATGGACAAATATGAGTTATGCTATGACTAACCTGTCTTTATTGAGGACCCAGTAGAGCTGTGTGGTGCCGTTCTCGCTGATGCCGGGGATGGTGACATTATTGATGACAGGGACGCGCATGTTGGGGTGCGTCTTCAGGCAGAACGACAGGATCGACACGCAGATGAAGAACACCGAGATCATCGAGATGGTCTGCAAGGGATGGTTGAATTAAGGTCACCGAGTGATCATCGAGATGGTCTGCAAGGGATGGTTGAATTAAGGTCACCGAGTGATCATCGAGATGGTCTGCAAGGGGTGGTTGAATTAAGGTCACAGAGTGATCATCGAGATGGTCTGCAAGGGGTGGTTGAATTAAGGTCACCGCGTGATCGTCGAGATGGTCTGCATGGCGTGGTTAAATGATATAATTCGAGCATCGCGAGCAAGCTTTCCAGGCAGGATGAAGGCTCGGGTAAGGACGAGCATCGCGAGCAAACTTTCCAGGCAGGATGAAGGCCTCTGGTACATAGAGGCGGACTGGAATCAAGAAGCTATCTGTGGAGCGCAGCTGCAGCGGCCGTCGCGTAGATTGCTCTCGAGTCATTCTAAAGGCAGCACGTTTAGAGAGCGAGACTTCTACAGTGAAGGAAGCTACAGTTCCTGATAAAAAAAAGAGAAATCGACTTTGAAGCATGACAACACCGACTCTCTCTCAGCCGCCGCCGAAAGGCAGAGAAATACACCGCGCCGCTTGTCGCGCTTTCGCCGCTTCAAAGAAGAGGTAGAAAGAATACTCGCGTGCAGTGAAGAAGGAAATTTCTAAACGGCTTTACGCTGCACTGAGCAAAACACCTACCCACCGACACCGAGCAAAAAATCCAGCGGCTTTGTGGAGCTCTAGAGTGCCGTTCAAGGATTTCTGTGGCTTATCATAGCAGAGTTTCCCTAAATAAACAAGACTGCAGTGAATGGCTGAAGGTCGGCCACTGATACTGCGGCGATAATATAGCACAGTGCAAGTTTAAACCACGTGTAAAGCTCAGTTCTACAGTTGAACAATGGGAACTCATTGGAATATTCTGAGATGACGAAACGCCGCGCGCTATTTGGTCCCAGCAATGTATGCATGGAAAATGAAGAGTGAAATGATGATACATCAATTCTTGCGCGGGGACGTAGGCATTCGGTGGGTCTCTTTTCTGATACTATGAGAGGTCAAACTGATATTTTGTGAGGATTGCAACAGGATATAAAAAATTAGATTATCGCCTTCATCAAAACAGATCAACACCGCCTACATAAAAAAATATAACTCAGTACTCACTGCAGTGAGTGACAGAAAGCGCGTTTTCTCGTCTACGAAAACATGGAGTCACGGACGGACAGACAGACGGACAGACAGACGGACAGACAGACGGACAGACGGACGGACAGACGGACATGGCGAGCACAATAGTGCATTTTTTCATAAATGAGAAAATGCGCTAAAAACAGTTGTATTGAAATAACAGATCAAACAGCAGAATGAACGGCAGTAGACAACGAGCCTTCTGCTTTCATACAAGGCGACAAAGGCTTTAGCCTGAACGTTGGTTCCATTAACTGCCTGAATTGTTAAAATGATCTAAATTATAATAGTATGTAGAACATTCACATGTAGAATGTTGTTGCCAAGGAGGCATATCACTGCGTTTGACCCATGTCTTTCTGCGCTTGACCCATGTCTGCGCTTCAGACATGTCTGCGCTTAAGACATGTCTGCGCTTGACCCATGTCTGCGCTTCAGACATGTCTGCGCTTAAGACATGTCTGCGCTTGAGACATGTCTGCGCTTGAGACATGTCTGCACTTGAGACATGTCTGCGCTTGAGACATGTCTGCGCTTCAGACATGTCTGCGCTTGAGACATGCTGCGCCTGACGCATGTCTGCGCTTAACGCATGTCTGCGCTTGAGACATTGAGCGTCACGAGAAATATTCAGTGCTGAGTGATTGTAAAAGCGTGAATAAGCGACGCTGAAAGTTGGGCCTGGTTGTTTTACAAGCAAATCCTTGTTTGCTGAGATTAAATTTTAAAAAGCTGATTTTGAAGGATTGTTCGACTCGAAATTTCAAAGCACTTGTGTAATCCAGTGTGATTTTCTTGTAATTGCATCCATTGTTTAATAAATTGCAGAAATTGTAAAAAAGTTAAATTTAGAAACCTATTTGTAAAAAAGTAGTTAAAAGTAATAAATACATTAATAAGTTCAAATCATTTTCTAACTTATGCCGATAAATAGTTGTTTGCATATTGTATTGTATAAATAATAACAGTTGTATGTGTGTTTATTTCTGTAACTCGAACACTGATTTTAATTATTTTTATCTAGATTAAAAGGTTAGGTTGTAAGTGGTTGCTAATTGTTCGATATTTCCTATTCATTTATTCATACAATGATATCTTTTAAAGTGCAAAATGTGCACACAAGTGGTACAAATAAACTTCAACTCAATCACAAAATAATTCAAAGTTTCACAAGCTTAGCAACAAAGTTAACGAAACTGATTCATTCAAGTTACTGAGGTGAAAATAAATTTCTGTTGAATCATGCATTTTTTTAAAATCTATAACTGTTTGGTCTCGTTCGGAATATGGCTGAAAGCTAAAACCCATCGTTTTAATCTGTTAAGGTCCGGCCACTGCTTGCATTTATCCAACAAATAAATATCTATGCAAAATCTCTGAGCGTCACTTGAAACTTGCGCTTACTAATTGCTCAATGGGATTCAAGTTCTGGTTTAAGAGATGGACAAGTTCCAGGAGAGTTTTCCGTCGTTCAAGAGTCAAGCGAACCCGCGCCACGACCGAGGCGCTGCAGCGACTAAACATAGCAATAGTTAGGCAGGAATCATCCCGACGAACGAATGACTCGATAATCTATGCAGTTTATGAATAAATATCATAAATTATAAATAACCAAATTACTGATCACTCATAAGAAAGATACCAAAATTACTTTGTACTTGTGGTTGAAGAATACCTAAAGATTTACAATTGAGCGATGCGAATGCATTATAGTGATTATACCGACATTTTTGAGAATCTAAATCTACACAAAGTTTTCTACAAAAATTTGCTCTCTCTGCCAGACGGAGTCCCACCTTAGCGTAGCAGGAAGAGTTGGGCTCGTCAAAGAGCGACCAGATCTTAGGTTTAGTTCGCTGCCACAGAGTGCTGCTGCCGCTCAGGTAGGCTTCCTCGAAGCCAAACTTGCGTGCCATCTCTTCTTCGGACGGCCGCTCGTTATCGATGTCCAACTTGTCCAGGATGGCCAGAGTCGCCTGATTTAGTCCAGAAAACATACATTAATGAATTAATTCGATTGAAAATATCAGCTTGACGCATTACTGCACCTCCCATTGACAAATCTTCAATCCAGAAACATACAAAAATACATTAATGCATGATAAATGCATGAGGGTGAAGCAACTCCTCAGTTCTTATTAACTTACCAAACTATTGCCCCTTGAAAATAATTACGAGTTCGTAACTCCGTCAGCCATTCACGACTGCTTCTAAAGCTACACCCACCAATCACAGGCGAAAAATCAGACGCTAGGTGAATTTAGGACGTTACCTGAACTAAGTGAGTTTAGACCGCTACGTATAACCTTATGACCTTATGATGAGTTCGGGACTTCCTAGTCCCCGGTCACGCTGATGCGCCGCCTTCTTCGTCCTCCGTCTCCGAGTCGTCGCTAGGCAGGTCACCCCGCCCTCGGGTCCAGGATGTAACGTTGGACGTGTCCCGTATATTTGCCCTCCTTTAGGCCAGCTGATGCAAGATGCTGTTGCTCGTCACTTGCTGAAAATAGTTTCCCATTACTGGACAATCCGGGATCTTCTTCAGAAACTTATCCGGTTGTCTCTTGAAAGTCACAATGGTAAACTCCCCTCTTCTCAGCTCCTTTGGTAGGCGTTAAACAGTCTTGGCCCTAACACGGACAGTGACCCCTCACGAAGAGTCTGTACTCTGGCCGCGGCTCGGTTATTAAATGGGGAAATCCTGCACAGCCTCCCCCTCCTTTCGTTGCAATGTGTCACTATTCTGTAGGTCTCACATTCAAAGTTGGGAGCCAGTCCGGTTATCATCTTCCAAGTGTACAGTATAATATACTTCTCTCTTCTCCTCTCCAGTGAGTACAGTTCTAGGTGTTCAGCCTTTCCTAGTAGTTCAGGTCCAGCTCCCTCATGCCGCTGATCCTGAACGCGAAGGTCCGCTGCACTGCCTCCAGCTTCCGCACCGCACCCGCCTTGAGTGGCGACCAAAGCTGACAGCAGTATTCAAGATTGGGGAGCACGAGGGCTCTGAAGAGTGTAATCATTGGCGCTGCTTCTCTTGTTCGAAATGTCCGCCAGATCTACTCCATCCTTTGTCTCCCTCGAGCAACTAGTTCCTCGATGTGGTCATCGAACGTGGCTTCAGTACACATCAACACTCCGAGACCTCGAACTAGTCGCTTCTCTTCAATTTGTGTGCCATCTGATGCCAAGTAGCGATGTGGCATCCCTATATCTGTGCCAACTCTTTTTATCATTACTTCGATTTTGGTGCCGTAGAATTGCATGTTATACACTAGGGCCCAATCATAGATTGTCGACAAGTCTTACTTGCCCAGTCATATATATTTAAACCACTGCGTGTACCTAGGCCGCTATGTGTACTTAGAGCACTGCGTGTACTTAGATCTCTACGCGCATTTAGGCCGCTACATGAACTAGGCCTCTACGTGTACTTAAGCGAGTGATAGTACAGCCCCAGGAAGTCGGCCAGAATCTGCTGGAAATTTACGCCGCGCGACAAGGAGAAGTTCCGCTTTAAGCCGTCGCGTTCCCGCGAAACCAAACTCGGTGAACTCGACGTGCTTGCATTCGGTCATTTATCTTATCATATTTTAATCATTCAGTGGGTATTATCTCACGGGTTAATTTAATACACTATTTGTAGTTTTCATCTTAAGCTAAGCTACAACAAATTTAGGTGACTAATTGAGAATATTTTCAGTTCATTATCCCGGAAAATAATTTAGGAATAATGCTTTGAATATGAACACTAAAGTTTTGAAATACAGTCACGCGAGAGTCGCTGTCTCGACCTGAATGCCCGTGCGTTGCTGAATCAATTGTACCTCTTTAATTCATATTGAATACAGTTCTGTAATAGATGGATGTCAGATCATAATTTGTGCTCAATGCTGCCAAACGTGTTTAGTATGGTAATTATTCATTTGCATATCGTTCTGCACCCCGGTACGCAATCACCTGTCCATCGTAATGAAGCTCAGGCAGCAACAATCAAGCACAAGGCAATCTCGTTCCTTGATTGTTCTCAGGAGCGCTGCTGGCTGCCTGCATGCAGAGCCTCCTCAACTTGCTTCAGTGATAGCTGTTAGCAGGTGCGTGGCTATCGTACTGCTGCATTTAAACTACGCTGCAAACAAACAGCTCTCAGTGAGCACGCACCGTGATGCTGCGCGCTGCACTGTCAGCAAACAGCTCTCAGTGAGCTCGCACCGTGATGCTGCGCGCTGCACTGTCAGCAAACAGCTCTCAGTGAGCTCGTACCGTAATGCTGCACGCTGCACTGTCAGCAAACAGCCCTCAGTGAGCACGCACCTTAATGCTGCGCGCTGCACTGCCAGCAAACAGCCCTCAGTGAGCTCGCACCGTAATGCTGCACGCTGCACTGCCAGCAAACAGCCCTTGGTAATCTTGGTACTTGTTTGGGACATAGCAGTCCCAGGCCACGATGGATCGCCGCCTCTGATTATCGTTCATCCGCCCTCATTTGGGCCACCTGATGCACGATGCTGTTGCTTGCTTCTCGCCGCTGGTAGTGTTGCAGAGGAGGTCGATCTGGGATTGTGCCCAGGAACACACCGCACTGCAAGCAAACAGCTCTCAGTGAGCTCCTTGTTAGCTATACTTGACATCTCCGCTGTATCTGTCCTAGTAGAGGGTAAACTCTTCTAATAATAGTAGAGGGTCAACTCTCCTACTACAAATATCCCAGAATGATTCGGTAAATGGCTTGTGTCTGTCGTAGATCGTATCTTGAAATTAACTTTTCATGTACAAATTAAGAAAAATATTAACACATCGAGGTATGTGGCAGTAATTATAACAGCAAAAAAAAAAAACAAGCTGAACAGCAAAACAAACAACTTGAAGGAACTCCGCCAAGCGAATACCTGCAGTAAAGATTGCACGGCAATGTACAAGTTAGATAATACAAAGAGCCTGCCTCGCTAAAGTTTTACAGCTGCCAGTAGCGGCCCACAAGCCTCTATATCAACTTCTGGTGCATCGTGCATTGTCTTAGGCCGCTACATGTTCTAGGCCGCTACATGTACTAGGCCGCTACGTGTATATAGGCCGCCACAAGGACACTTATAAAGCACATCATGTGGAGAATATGGGCACCTTGTGCATTCGTAAGTTGCATTATCCGGGACACGGGATACTCTTGAACCTGATATTCTCTTTACCCCGGAATTTGGTATGACTTTTCCGTGTAATAAGTTACCCCCGGAACACGGCAATGATGTCACACCTCACATCTCCTGATGTCCGGCCAAATGGAAGTCTCTTCTTAGTCGATTTTCCTGCTGCGACAGCGAAGCCTCCTGGGACAACCAGAGGCGCAATCTGCCCCTTCGCTCAATGTGCTCAGCACTATATGCTTCTTTGCTCAACATGCTTAGCATTATATGTTATTTTGCTCGATGTGCTTAGCACAATCCAGTCCCTCATTCCATGTACTCTTGTCTGATGCTATGCTCGTCTTGCTGAGCATAATCTGCTCAATCGCTCGTTGTGCTCAGCACAAATCGTCCTCGCCTCCGTGAGATCCGAGCAGATGCTCGATCCGGTGAAAAAAACACCGAGCTTAATCTACTCGACTAAAAAAATCTATTTCTCCTAGAGTGGAGCAGTACCGGAAATTCCTTTTGGCTGAAAATTTAACCTTTCAATCTGTACATAATTCACTTATATTTGTTTTAAAATTTATTTTTTACAATACGAAATGTTTAGAAAAATCATTTTGAGCCTTTGTCATAACATCCAAAAAATATCTTAAAGGACCAACTAGCGAGTTTTAATTTGCCATTATAAAATTCATGGTTTGTTTTATGTTTAAGACAAGTGTTATTTCATGGCTAATGCATTCAACTTTTACAAATGTAGTTAGTAATTTGCATTTCAAATAATTCAATTTTTTATTAGTTTCTTGTCTTTTGAAGTCATTGAGCAAACAGAGATTAACCATGCTGCTAAATAAGATAATATTTCTGTCTAAATCTCCAATTTTTATTTTAAATATCGCAATAGTATTTCAAACCCGGCCACAATCTCTCCAAAATTTCTTCGGGCGCGGAAAAATGATTTCGCCTGCCTCCGGCAATTCACTCCTGAGCTTCCTTTTTTTAATATCAAGTATGGGATTTTTTAATGATTTTGAAAAGGCTGGAGGGCTTTAGCTCGTTTTTCTAACCTGGTTCCGGCATGAATGCGTGCGCTTGATGGCCGTGCCTAATTGAACTTGAGGGCCACCTTAAGGGAGGCGCTCGAAAAATTATTGTACTTTGTTATTAGATTTATAAAGGTGTAAAATTTTTTCATCGAAGCCCATTAAATATGAAATAAATACTAGCAATAATAAAAAATTCACTTGCTGGTCGACATAATCTAACGTATTTTATTGAAAATCTAGCCCCAGTATTTTAGCGAATTGAGTTTCTCGAGGAACTTAATTTTAGCCCGGAAGCCAGAGCTTATGTTGTGTACACAACTTAGATGCAACTACGAGCTTTGTTTCCTGCAACAGTTGCCGTACTTGAGTCGCTTCATGAAAGTTTCTCCACGTTTAACTCACTCAAACCTTTGAACTTGAGACGACTAAAGTTTAAGTGAGCATGTCAAGCTTCAGCTCTACTGCCCGGACACAAAGACAAGTCCTGGAAAAAGTTTGGAAAACTTGACGCAAGACCTGGTAGTCCATCTCTTGTTCTTCTTGTGTACACAATTTAACTTGTATTGATTCCATAAATAATAAACTGTGAATAATTAGTGCCACTATTTTTCATGGTTGCTGCTACGTAGATTCAACTACCCGCTAAAATATTTCTTTCCGTCATGATAGAGAAGCGTCGATAAAGCGAATGTTTAATATATACACGAAATATCTGTTACATATAACAATACTAAACTGATCAAAATAAATGTATGCAATACTTGATAAGATAGCTGTTATATATCCTGGATATTGCTTGCTTGGATAAATATCCAGATATGGAAATTATTGTCCAAAAATTGACCTTTAGAGTCGCTTATTTAGTGAAAGAATCATAAGACTCGTTGAATTTCATTTTAAATGAAAGTATTTTTCCTCCTCGGCTGCGTCGTCGATTTCCTGTGAATCCTACTTCCCGAAATGGTCAATGAAAAATCTACTTAACGTACATGATATACAATGCAATATAGCATGCAGAATGGGTATGGTAGCATTTCCTCTGGACTTGAATGGTGCCACGATTCTGCTCCATGGAGTCACGCAAGGCAGTCAAGCAATAACAATATTTCAACAATGATAACTATAGCAACTGTATTTGCTCATGCACAACAACAATATCTTTCTCAAAGCAATAATAATTTGTGATCATCACTCTCACGTAGAGCCTCGATCCCCGAGTACCACGCAGAGTCGCTCTCCCACATATAAAACCCTCTGGAGCACCGCACAGCTCATACATTCTGCTCACTGCGCGTTCTCATGAGAATTTCAAGCTCACACCCACATTTACTCCGCGCTTTTCAATAGTACTGCATTTTAACATCATCCGAGCGGTCAATCTCCGTTATTCACATATAGAGCCTCAGATCGGAGCAGCGGCCGCTCATTCATCATCCCTCCGTGTCGTTGAAGCTGTCCACAAAAATGGCCTCCACTCCAGCGTTTCATATAAATTTCGTCAAGATTTTGTCCCAGCGTTGCATCAATCTTGACTAAGAGAAGTGAAAAAATGTTTCCCGCTCCAGTACCTTTGCTGGTATCGGCATAAGCAAATCATTAATCAGAGTGGCGCTGCATCTTTCGAGTCATGTTTTAGTCAACGAGTCTCGAGTCTTTCAACAGCCATTGATCATAATTGAACTGTCCCCTCTCGAATCATTTTTGAATCGCTGCTCTTCGATAAATATTGGATAGTTTGAGTCTTTCAGCCTCGATTAATTTTTTTGTCAATACTTCTCGACAGCTTTCCATCATGTCAGAGCTCTGCTATTTTAGCCGTTTTTAAGTCCTGGAAAAAATAAATAAATAAAAAATAAAAAAACCCTCCATTTATCCAAAGTGCGTCATCCAGTCATTTTTTGATGCTAAAAGTGAATTGTAGCCGAGACCAGTAGGAAGCATTTCTTCTTATGAGACATTGCCGAACAATTCGCCACTCGACGACGTTACAGTCCCATTGTTTCATCTTCGGGCAGTCAAAAAAAAATCCTGACAATGTAAATGCATTGTCTTTGTTGCAATTGTGCATTGGCAAATATTGCCTTTGTTGTAAGAATCTCTGCTGAAAAAACGTCATAGTGGATAAATGATAGAAGTTACAAGGAACTCGCCAACACAGTAAATTGTTTTGTAAAATCACCAAATCAATTCAATTGTTTTTTTTTTGTATTACTGAAATAAAGGCTGGATATCCTAAGACTCATAACAATTTGTTTTCAGTGTGATCTCATAGCTCGTTCGCGAACGTCATTAAGGCTGGGTGGCCTTTGGTTACCGTATACGTACAGTACTAGGATTGGAGCAGTGAGTTGTGGGTTCGATCCCAGGTACCTGTGACAGTTCAGGTAAAAGTCGGTAAGGTGGCTGTCTCGGTTAAAAACAGCAAGATTGGAGCTGCGAGTTGCGGGTTAGAAACCCCAGCTAACAGTAAGAATTATGCGTTGTCTGAAATCGGCAAAAGGTCAGATTTGGATTACCTAAGCTGACACCACTGTTAATATTATTAAAGCGCAATAAGATATAAGTAGACACCTTCATGTGGGCAATGAAAGAGAAATAAAATAGCAAAATAATTCGAACAATTTTAAATCGAGTGTTATTCCTGATCCGCTTTCGTTCTCGTTGACAATTCTAGCGGACGCGCCTCTCGACGCAGCGTATTTTACGGAAAACAAAACGACTAAAGTCGGTCTAGTGAAGTCCGCCTGAGTGGCGCAGCACGACGGCTTTCCTCGACCTAAATCCCCTTGCCGACAATTCAGCTCGAGAAGCCAGGGTCGTAATTGAACAAAATTCGAGACTTAATTCCCATTGCAAAGTTTTACAATGTTAGTGTTGAGATACAATCACCGGTTTAAAGTGTTAAACGTAGAACTTACAGTGAATGTCCTCCGAGTTCAGTTCTGATTTTCTTCAGATTTATTACTGTAAATAAGAATGTACCATCCAATTAATTATCAAATTTGAAACGTTCCCCTTGCATATTGCACATCAGAAATCCGCCATAAATTAAATTTTTTGTATATAACATCAGATATATTGACTATTTTGCTTAGATCGATAAGGCGTGACTCGCAGTAAATGTATGAGCTGCGTGATGCAGACTGGGTTATAGACTAAGGCGTTTGGTTGAGTTTAGTACGGAAAATTAATTTCATTCTTCCAGCGGAACTTTGCTTCTCAGTCCGACAACAGCACTCGCTGTAGAAGGAATTTGATGCGATCCATGTTTAATCTCCAGCCAAAATCTCCATCTCGGGAAACTTTAATCAGATGCTCAAAATCTTCGAATAACCAAAATTATTTCATGACTTTAATCTTAGCAGGACACCTGAAGTTCTTTCTTGGTGTTAACCCTGATATGCAATTCACAAAATTTGTTTACAAATTAGGAGTGAATTTATTACACGATAATTATGCTTGAGAATCTGTCAATTATTGCTCATTGGCAGAACGATCAACTGATGGTCGAAGACCAGGCTGAAATTGTCCTCAAATGAACCGCGTTGTATCAACCGTTGAACGCGTACGTGCAAGCTGATGAATAATTTCGATGAACGAGTTTCAGGACCGGACAAATGGTTTCTAGGTTTTATTTTATAAGTAACAATCTATTTCCAATGTTGGTCATCCAGCAGCACTGACCTGAGTGTCCCTATGGACGATGTAGGTCATCCAGCAGCACTGACCTGCGTGTCCCTATGGACGGTGTAGGTCATCCAGCAGCACTGACCTGCGTGTCCCTATGGACGGTGTAGGTCATCCAGCAGCAAGGCTCCACTTGGTTCGAGTCCAGACCCCAGAACTCGAGCTCCTCCTCGAACAGCGGCCCACACACGTTCGTGGGGTAGTGCAGCTTGCCCGTCCTGCGCATGCGCAAAGGTACGAGTATCATTTATTTGATAATTAAATTTTAAAGATTCTTTCGTTCTTTGAGACATTGGCTTAAACTTCCTACCTATGAAAAAATCGAACAGAGGAAAGGTTGCAACTTGCACGTCCTACACAAGTGCATTGCTAAGAGAACTGTTTATACGCTACTTAAATTTCTATGATTGCTTTTTTGAGATGTTGACTCAAATTTTCAAATTTATAAATAATAAAAAGCGTGACATGTTGCAACCTGCCTGCCCTGCATACAAAGAAAGTTACGAAAATTATTTGTGCGGTGAATTGTCACGATTCTTTCTGAACTTTCAGACGCTGGCTCAGGTATCATAAAATGAACAAAAAATGTACAGGTGCCTGAGATAAAAAATATAAGAAATAATTACAGAAATCAGATTAAATAGACTAGTGTATGTCAGATCACACGTAAATAGCGTTCAAATGTGAAGTTCTTGGTATGTTAGCTACGTCGAGGGTCGTGACGCGTAATTGCGCCCACTTCGGCACTCTTCGCGTGCAGAAATACGTCAATTCGACATTCTAATATTAAATAAATGGCCGCTTAGGGCCAGCAAAGCGCAGATTTTGCTGATAGTTTAAATCTCGCGACAACATAGGAGCTTGTAGGAATTCTTAGCTCATTCATTCTTCACCATGTTTCAAACATCATAAGCTGATAGCAGTTGAAAAATCGATACTTGTTTTTATCGCAGTACATTGAACTACCAACATTCTTTTTTATATTTGAAAGTTGTTTTGAAACTTGAAGTTGCCTCCCATCTGACTTCGCCCACCATCAGCCATTTTATATAATTTTACAGGTGCTGAGAAGCTCGCCAATGAACGTCCTCGAGGTTTCTGCCCACTGCCTTCCGCTCGAGGCTTGAAGTGCAGCTGCAGGAGCGGTAAACTTGGCCAAGCCTACTCATGCCATACTCTCAGGAAATTCTCAGGCAATTAATGTCTTAAAGGCAATTCTGACTAGTCGCTGATTGCAATCGAATGGCCAAGCAGATCCAGAATAACCTTAACCCAACGATAGCGAGTCTGTCGCAGAGTGTGAAGCATACCTCAAATTTGGTTATGAAAACGTAGCCTAAACGGAAAACCTGTATACATAGTCCCGAAACCAGCAGGCAATGAGTCCAAATTTGCACTTATTTTACAAGAAAATCTCGCTATACTAAATTCTGAGCATCTGCCTACTGGCATGTAAGTGCTGGAACTTGTCACAAAGTTTCCTTATGGAGCTGCCATGCGCCGAGAACTTCGAGGCCCACAATAACGAACAATGCAGCGGGTCACACAACGAGCCGTGAGCGGTGCTGTGACATGGACTGCTATGTATTGTACGATATACGATCTTAATATCATCAATGAGCCGTGGAGCCGCTGAGATGTCAAAACGTGTTTTGTACAATACACGAACTAAATATCATAATTTTTACCTTATTCCTACGAGTTTTAACAGTGAAAGAATATCAGCGAGTACTGCTCGCTTGATTGATGATGAACAATTGACGTAATATTCAATTATTCCCTCGATAGTGGCAAGTTGTGAATCGTTGAAATATATAAGTTGAGGTCGTGACCTCATTATTTACAATTGTCGAATTGCTTGGGATTAATTACGAGAGTTGCGTAGCCGTGTATTCATTAAATCGACTCATTAAAACACAGATATTCGTTCTAACAGATCCTGCCAAACATTTGACCTAAAATAATAAGATCTCACATTTTTTTGGTCAAAGAAGCCATCTAAATTTTCGCTTTAATTGTAGCTGCTGCCTTATGTTGTCGCTTGTCTTAGAACAGTTCAGCATTATTTCTAACCTCGTGTCCAAGGACAGCTTAACCTTTAAGGGCGCAAGCAGGCGTGCCTGCGCTCGTAACGGACTCTTGCCGCGGATGTGGGCTACCTAAACTTCAGTTAATGGACAATCTTAACTTATTCCTCAGTTAAGTAATTTCTAATGTTTCTAGTTAAGTAATTAAGATGAATATTCTGCAGTTAAGTAATTTCTTCTACTGTAACTTTGTAACAAGAATCTCTTTATAACACCAAACAGAATACCTATCTGAGATTTTTCATATCAAAATACCTATAAGTGAATACTCACCAGAGAATCCATATAAATTTGTAGTAAAAACCTTTGCCGAGCATCTCCAAAAAAACCACAGCCTCCTGCTCGCCCAACCTTTCTAGGCAACTGACTCAAGGAACCGCTGCCAACTCCCAACATTTAAAACTTGAAATTCACCGAAAGCATTAAAAAATCTACCAATAACTTCTTGTACATTTCATGTTCAAACACAGTTCTTCATTCAACCCCAAAAGGTCGTTTTCACTTTTTGTTCTTTCAAACCTACATCATCGTTCTAATCAAGTTCTTCGTTCAGACCCATTTTTTCGCTCAAGTCCACTTTTTTGTTCTAATATAGTTTTTCGTTGTAACCCATTTCTTCGCCCAAACCCACTTTTTTGTTCTAATACAGTTCTTCGTTCTAATCTATTTCTTCGTTCAAACCCATTTCATCATTCTAACCTAGTTCTTGGTCCTATAGACAATTCTTTCACCTAAACCCATTTCATAGTAAGAATTATGAACTTCTCATACCACTTATTTCCCCGGTGATCAGCTCCTTGGAACAGCTCTCGCCTGCTCCGTTGAAGGCTCATCCTTCCCTCACGGGGCGCTAGTCTACCTTGCAGCCTAATTAAAATGTGATCAAACACGCGAAGAATTAAGCCCGCACGTCAGCTTAGTATGGGACATGAGTACCGCTGGGGCCTTTGCTCCCTTCGTCCCCTTTGGATCGCTGGGTCCTTTGCCCCCCCCCCTTCCTTTAAGAGGAGAGTGGAGAACTTTGTACACTTAGAAGTGCAGAAAAATGGCAGTACTGTGCAGTGTGGTTCACCTTATGACCTTATGATGAGTTTAGGACTTCGTAGTCCACGGTCAAGCTGATGCTCCGCCTTCGTCGTCCTCTGTCTCTGAGTCGTCGCTAGGCAGGTCGGCACTTGAGCGTTTCAGAGGCAGAATTAATGTAGTTTGCTAATATGTAGTGACTCGGTGTTCGAGCACACTATGTAGCATAACTATTACTATAGAATTAGTAATGTAGCAGTATTGGCTATACATGACAGTGTTGCAACACGGTTCAGCACATTACGGTGTAGTAACACATTTCAATCTATTATTCATTACCAATTGTTCAATTGCCGAAGGCTCAATAATTAAACCCGCCCCTATAGGAAGCAAGGACTGCATTCCTCCAAGTTATTATGGTGATCGTAAGATCTCTGAGAACTTTATGAAGTTAACTTCAATCCAAAATTTATGAGACTACTTTAATCACATTTTTATTATACTCAGACTTTAAATTGGGCTGGAAGAAAAAAAAATTATCTAGCACCATTTGTCTGTCGTCAGGAATTGAGAGCAATAAAATGTGCCTTCGAATTTTAATTATTCTTAAAACAAAGCAATTCATCGTAAAATAATTGAGGAATACATTCACACGTGAATTCATCGATCAGATTTAAACATATTTCAAAATCCGACAAAATATAGCATTCAAAATGGGAGAATTTCACAGCCGCCGCGTTGTCATCACATCCCTTCTCAACAAATGATAACAAAGGAATAATCAATCAATAAATTAACATCTTAATTTGTGTGTTAAAGTGTTCATCCACCAAAAAATGTTTCATACTAAAAACTACACAAAAAATGATTAGAACGTCAGTTTACAAGTTTGAGCAAACCATGACGGCAATTGAAGTTGAGGCATAAGCCAGCCTAAGCCACACATGCAGGAGTCTTAACTCACTAAGCCTCGCCCTGGTGAGGCTCACTAAGCCTCTCCCCAGTGAGGCTTAATCGAGAGCCTCAGCACATAAGGTTAATTAAGAGTCATTGAGGGCTTCAGTCTCGTAAAGTATCTACTTTAATCCTCAATAATACTAATGTCGTAGGCACCTCATTTACAATATAATAATCATTTTGTGCAATATAGCTCATACGAGTGTTACAACACCACATTATATTCTTTAGCCCAACTAATAGGTTTGCTTTTTGCAATAATGCTTTTTACTAGACGTCAAATATATTGGCACTATTTGTTTGGAGCGTTTATTCCAATATGTATAATAGCAGCGTGTCAATACATGTATATGATTGGGGAATTTTCTCCATCATTAAATGTAGCGAGATTACTCTTAAACTAATCTACGGATTCTGGTCCAAAAATTCAAGTAGAAGCGCCGTCAACTAATTTTTGTCTCTTTAATTACTTAATGATTGAAACTCGACCTTTCATCCCATAACATTAGAATCCCTTAGCGATGACAAGAATCTGATCAAGTCAGTACAGTATTGAAGTACAGATCAAGTCAGTACAGTAGTATTGAAGATTAGTGTACTGACAACATTGTCAGTTAATTAAAATTTAATAGGAAAGTCATTGATGCATGATGAACGCAAATTATTCACTCATTGACAGATCAATAAAAATTTGAGATGAACAGGAATTATGCTAAAGAAGATTTCTCTCGAACAGTTGATGGAAATTCCACACAAAAATGAGTGTTAGTCGGACATTATGTCTTTATAATTTTGCATGCGTGCAACCAGTGTCTCATACGACGACCAGGTAAATTTTGCAATTTTGTGAAACTCCTCACAGATTCCTTCTATTCTGCCTATATATTTAAATATACCTAATACACTTGCATCTGGCTATGTTCTCAGACAGATATACGTCACGTCGCACACCAACGCAATGAATGTGTCCTCGAAAATCGACGTGTCAGGAATTACTACAAACATTCGATTTTATCAGCCTTGAGATGTCGTGTGCATTTACAATTTTTTTTGTCGCGTGCATTTACAATTTACAATACATTCGCTACAATACAAAACTGTCATTACTCATACTCATTATTATAGGATGCATCACATTATCATCGGAATATCGTTACTTCTTTACTAAAATTTCTCGTATGAATGGAATGGATACGAGAAGTTTTATGTAAATGGATGCTCTGAGCAAGAATTGAATTATTCATTTCGCTCATGAGGATATAATTTCAGTCTCTGATGATCGTTTTGCGAGGTTTCCTTGGCAATGTCAACAAATGCGACATTCGGGAGCAACAAGGTAAGCTCCGACGTGCGTCCCTGGCAGGGCTTTGTCGTCTAGCGAGGCAGCGAGGCGCAGCGCTAGGAGTCTTCTCGGTCATTTTATGCGAGCAAAAGCTCACTTCTCGTCCAGAAAGATGCCCCCATTGGCCATAAAGCGACTAGTTTCTGAGCTTGTGACGTGGTTCATGCCACAAAATAGGAGAGATCGTCGGCCGCGACATCCATTTGATCTTGCTTTGAACGACCCCGACTCTGATGGTGCAGAGGAACTTGCTCTTACTGTCAAGGCGCAGTTTTTCAAGGACTTTGGCTTCACAACTAACGTTATAAAGAAAGTTGATCTTCAGATAATTTTCATCGATAGTTTTAGAATGGATGTTTTGAATACTTTTGAATGTTTTGCATCAGATATATAATTATATGATTGCGTTGCAAGCCCCAAAGTAAAATCGACAAAATAAATAAAATTTAAGACTCGCCAATCATAGCAGGAATACGGATAAAAATTTATTTTAGCTGGTATTTTTTTTTGCTTTAGGATTATATTGAATTAAAAACTTTGAAATGGTCGCCCACGAAATAGTTTTAAAATCTCGTTCCATTTCAAGAATTTTGAAAAGTTGGGTGGTCGTTACTGACTCTAGCCAGCATTATACATGACCGTTTTAAAGACTCATTTCGTGGCAAATTTTGAAGGAGTTCGGAGGCCGTTACTTATCATCACACTTGATGCCGCGCGAAGTCTGGCGCTCGTTGCGCGACCTAACTTTTGTTTAGTAACTTCGCTCATTGGCAGAGCAATCGTTATCGTTGCAAGTTCTTCAGTCGCCCCATATACTGACTAAACTTCACTTTTTCTGGAACTTTAATAGGATAGCCGCTTCATAATGTTTCTTATATATATTTACTATCTATCACATCGCGCCAAGCATTATGCAACTTAATAAGAAAGTTTTCAGCGCATAATATTATTACATATGCTCCACATCAAATATATAGTCGTTTAAAAAGTTTAACTTCTGTTTCTTATAGGAAAATTTCTATAAAATTTAAATTAGTTGAGCTTTAATTCAAAATATATTATTATTCGACTCGAATTTCATCCAATGATGAACAGCAGATATGGAGAACGCTAGGTAGCGACTATTAAATTGCTGAACGGTTGGAACGACGACGCTCCGCGGCATCACGCTCAAAGACTTATAAAGGAAAGACGTTCAAACAAGACGTACAAAGAAGACGTACAAAGAAGACGCACAAAGGAAGGTATGAGGCGTTCTGTAGGTCGACTCATTGTTTTTAGAACGTCGCTCGTAATGAGACAGAGAGTGTCATGAGCTACTGCCTTGCAGCTTCCTCCAAGCCACCGCTTCTGCGGGGAAAATCAGCTAACGAACTTTGCTCGCACGAGTTCGGTGAGTTGAACCATAATAGCAGGACATATTTTCTCAACACTAACTGACTTTTGCGTGAACTGATTTGATCTCATTACCTGATATTCTAGTGAGACTCAGGGCGTTTTCAACTCATCAAGTTAGAAAAGATTTCTTGAATTGAAAATTTTGAGATAAAAAAAATTATTTATACTGTAGCACAAATAAAAATGTTTCCTACGTCATCAGTCATTAAAGTTAATCAAAAATACGCAGAAATTTAGTTTGTGCAACATTGCTTCATTTGAACTAACGACGAGGAGCCATTCAAGAAAATTAACTCTCATCAACTACAAAGAAGAGTATTCACATTTTAAAGTTATCAAACATTAATTTAAAAAATCTCAGTTTTCCTGTTAGTCAAAATTTACGGCGAGACTCGTGAATAATATTCCTTTGATCTCACTGAGGTCTGAGTCAGGCTCGCGGATCTTTCATGTTTCTACAAGTTGACAGTAGGCGATAAAATATATCATTTGAATTGATTTAAACAAATAAAGAGCTCAGAAAGTTTTAAGTGCGAGCACATAATAAGCAGGTCAGAAGAAAGTGATAAACAATAAAAAGCTTTTACAACAGACTAAAAATGTGTAATTTTTTAGGACGGTAGGAGAATTTGTATAAAAAAAGTGATGGAGAAAACACGTGATATATTAGCTAATTATTTGAATTTTTCTGAATATGATTCAAGAAGCTACTAAAATGAAAATTAATAAGACTGACGCTAATTAAAATTAAAAACAATTTCCAACATCGATGACAAAATTGTGTGAATTCTTTAATTTAGGACTTCAATAAGCACCGGACAGGATTTACGATCTAATGATCAAACTCAGGCCTTGAGAGCACCAATAAAAACGGCTATCGACTCGCTTATATGACCGTTGAGTGTACAATACACGATCAGAATATCTTAAATAATAATTAAAACCGTCATTAGTAAAATAAATAAAATAATTAACAAAATAAAAATAAAAATCACAATGGAAGCACAATTCACGACCTAAAGAAAAACAATGGGATAGTGATGTCGGTAATTATTGGATTGTGATGTAGCTCGCTAAAATTACTTATCATAGCACATGAAGGCAATAATGTGAATAATTACTACCAAAAATTACCTGTCGTAGTTGAGGACCGACCTCGGACCTACCTGTAGTAGTTGAGGACCGACCGCGGACCTACCTGTGTTGTGGATGAGAACCGACCGCGGACCTACCTGTAGCAGTTGAGAACCGACCTCGGACCTACCTGTAGCAGTTGAGAACCGACCTCGGACCTACCCATAGTAGTTGAGAACCGACCTCGGACCTACCCGTAGTAGTTGAGAACCGACCACGAGGGTTTGTTGGCAGTCGAGGGTTTGTTGGCAGTCGAGGGTTTGTTGACAGTCGAGGGTTGGTTGGCAGTCGAAGGTTTGTTTCATTCTCAGGTTCCCTCAAGAGCCGAACAAACGAGCGCAATCTTCCTTCAGTGTCACCCTCGGGAAATCTCTGGTTCTCTGGACCTCAATAGCTCCACAATTGAAACCATGGCTTACAAAAAAAATTTGGCGTCCTAGAAACACGTCCTATCAAAAACATCAACTTCTTCAGTCAAAAAGAAGTGAGGCTCAGAGTTCGGAAATATCAAGAGATATAAAAAGTGAAACATTGTAAGCATCATGACATTTTGTTGTTTTCGAAGTTGGACTAACCTACACGTGGTGAGCATAGTTACACAAATAAAACTTCTGTGAAGTGAACTATATTTCAAACTTTTATAAACTCATCTAAGAATTATAACTCTCATACGATTATACCATAAATTTGGTCTTTGTTTTGGGAAATACAATGCAACGGCACCACCAATTACTTTATTAAAAGCAGCTCTCACCTTAAAATTTGTCTCAGACTCATACCAATTAGAATTATAAACCATTTCCATCAGCTTCTTTTCTGTAATTGCGATAATATTAAAATGTGAATATTCCAGTGTTGAAATATTTTTCATAATGACTTTGCATTTTCATGAATTTTTCCAAGGAGCTCTGTTGGAGTTTCTGGCGCGCAAAAGACCCCGACATTTTTTTTACCTCGCTTTACTTCCAAGCTCCATTTCTTATGAGGGAGCCACGCTTGGCACGCTTGACTGCCCTGTTTTGGGCGACTGCGATGAATTGCGTGTAGGCATTCTTATTTAAATGTTAGTCTATTTATAAGTGGAGGAGAAGAAACGTAAAAGTGAGGTGGAAGCAAAAGTTTCACCTAAACAAGTACCACTGATGCAGGAGATATTTACCTAGTAGTAAGTCACTTGCATAGGAGTCACTTGCTTATGAGATACTTGCCTAGAAGATACTTGCCTATGAGATACTTGCCTAGGAGATACTTGCCTAGGAGATAGTTGCCCAAGAGATATTTGCCTAAGAGATGCTTGCCTAAGAGATACTTGCCTAAGAGATACTTGCCTATGAGTTACTTGCCTAGGAGATACTTGCCTAAGAGATACTTGCCTAGAAGATACATGCCTAGCAGATACTTGCCCAAGACATACTTGCCTAAGAGATACTTGACTAGAAGATATTTGCCTAGGATATACTTGCCTAGGAGATAATTGCCTAAGAGATACTTGCCTAGGAGATACTTACCTATGATACACATGCCTATTAGATACTTGCCGAGGAGATACTTACCTAGGATACACTTGCCTATCAGATACTTGCCTAGGAGATACTTACCTAGGATACACTTGCCTAGGAGATACCTCAACTGATGATCTGATACATGATTCGCCACTACGGGGGAGAACGTCGTCAACATTTGAAGTCACCATTTATTTGAAGCAATACTCCCAATCCGAAACACTATCAATTCGGCACTTGTTTCGAGACAGTAACGTTGGCCTCAAACATGAACCGCAGAAATAAACTCTACCATCTAACTCTGAACAGTTTTTTATAATCGAATTTTCTGATGCCGCTGATTAATTAATTACAGACCTTCCGTGTGGCACAAGTTGATCTTGAAACGAAGCACCAGTTTTTCTTCAACACAAATTAAAATTCTTGAAACAATATGCGAAATTTCTAACTTTATAATCGTGGCTGGTCATCGCGAAAATTTCGTGCAGCTGCATGTTAAATATTTAGTGCTTAAATTGGCATAATTTCATATAGGTTCACACTCTCAGCGCATTGCTCGTGCCAGCACAATACCGAAGCCGTCTTTGTTCTATAGTATCAATAATACTGCGCGGTGAGAAATGATTGCTTTTATTATTTTGGAAAAGATGCATCCCGTGTATTGACAACCGAAACACAATATCAACTCATGAAGTTGGCCGCCCGTAAACCTCCTATTATTCTGCTCAGAGAATACCTCCTCCTCGTTAATCTCAGAGACTGGACTTGTCTCTGCGATATGATCGTTACAGGTCTCTTCCGGCGCAGAGATCCATCAACGTGAGACTAGCTACTGCGGTGA
The DNA here is from genome assembly GCF_000764305.2 of Hyalella azteca. Taxonomy (NCBI): domain Eukaryota; kingdom Metazoa; phylum Arthropoda; class Malacostraca; order Amphipoda; family Hyalellidae; genus Hyalella; species Hyalella azteca. Next base: position 34,907 of record NW_025930768.1, read on the forward strand.
CAATTTTGACAGAGCCTGACGTGACAAAAATGTTAGCGGAATTGTCTGGATACTTACATATTTGTCATTATTTTAGTAACCCCAGTTGGGATACTAAGATTTAGCACGTTAATTATGCATTCACTTTATTTGCAATTAATTCAACAGCGTTACCTCGAGTATGAGAAGTGATTCAATCTTTTATTTTCAATGCGCTCTGGATAAGAACTCGTTTTCACCAGCTAGGTCATCATATACAGGTTTATCGTCAATTTCAATGGAACAAGATTGAACTTTTTACATTGCGATGTAAAATATGAATACGCAGGTTTAAAATGAGTTTTCTTTATGTCTCTGCATATACCACACAACTTTCTAGCCAACATACAACTTTTTTTCCTACATACAACTTTTTGCCTTGAATAACGGTAAAGTGTAGGAAATTTTCAAAAAAGTAGCCAAATATTTGGCTTTAATGCCGCATAATTCTTGTTTCTCTTGTATCATTGTCAAGTTATTATTAAGGCTTAGATTGGTAGTTTCCTCTCTTGCATATGCCAGGATAACAAAATACATAGCTGGAATTTTTTTGAAAACGAAGTGCATTCGCCCTCTTCAGCCGCAAAGAATCACCCCATCAATTTCCACACCCAATTAAAAAACGACTCAGGATTTTAGTTCTGCCTCTTCGTGGCGTAATTTATACGTGGAATTTTCAGTAGCCTAAAAATGGTGATGGCTTTTAGGATTTTTTCGATAATTTAAGGGTAAGCGGAGCCCGTGTCGTCTCGACTGGCCAGCTGAATTGAGTGATGGTCGGGTACGGAAAAAAGAAATGCTGCTGCATTTTTATTCGTTGATTGGGCAAGTCGATCAGAGTCACTAACACAGACCACAAAAGAACACCGCCGCCCAGAGTTTGTAGTAGACTGATTAATAACAGATGATTTATATGAGTATATCTGTCGTAAATATGTACACAGTAAATATGCCATTGTTAGTAAATAGTTTACAACATTGCTCTCGATTATTTATGTGGAGCCACTACCTGGTCATTCCATTCACATTCTGAAAACAACCCAAACCTAGAAAGAAATTCACTTTTTCATCCTAATTTGCTACAAAAATTGTAACACGTGATTTACACTATTGCACTATATTTTCAAGTCTGAATGTCAGCAAAATAGTCAGTTGACATGAGTTGTAGCTCACTTAAAGCCATTTACAACAGACCTTTACGAGGCCGCATTACGACTATCTTATTCCTATTACTAAGTTTTAGGATAGACGAGAAATAGTAAAACGATACTTTCTTATACTAATACTCCTGAAAGCCAATCTGTTTCGTGTTTTTCTGAAATCATAGGATAATTATTCATTTGATTAAACGATAGTTATTCGGCATTAATTGCTTTAAGGTGACAATCACTATAATTTCCACTCTTGGTTCTTGAATAAAACCTGCATTCCATGCATGACGAAAAGTCCAACTTACGCCCATTAGAAAGTTGCAAGACAAATAGGGTGGTTAAATTTCACGTAGCAGAAAAGATAATTCGTCAATATAACGAAGACCTTAGCGCTGGCTCCTTCGATGCATATTTGACAACTTGCGCATAACCTCCTATCCTACAATAGCAATTCAAATTATTTGAAAACTGCACTAAAATTGTACACGTTTATATCACGTTGATGGTATTCAAATTAATTAAAGCAAGACTGGGTCTCAAGTAAAAAGGAGTGTAGTAGATTAAATTCCTTTAATAGGATCAGGCTGAACTGAATTAAATGACACGTTGGTCGGAAAATTAGATTATTGGAGGTGCCGGTGCCGAGTCTGGCAGGCAGCTCAAGCTAACGGAGTAACTTCATCTTTTTATTAATTCATTTAACAATTTCCAGGTTCTGGTTTATTGATTTTAAATTGTCTCAAACTTCTTTATTTGCAAGGGAGAAGACGAAAAAGTGTTAATGGAACATACGTAGAGCAACACTTCTAAGGAAAGGTCGATTAAATTGTATTTAGTTTGCGTATAAAAAGATCCGTACTTCCAGAAAATTATCAGTGAAGCAAGGCTTTCACGCAAAATGGTATTGAAAATTGTGCCTTCATTGATACTTGAATATTGGGTGTAAAGTCCGAAGACTTTTATGCCCGTCGGCAACCTTCCCGCGTGAATGATACGGCTTGAGAAAAACCTTCATCATGTTTACGGATGATCGCTATTTCTGTCGGTCCAGATAAAAAGGCTGAAGTACAGGCTTTAGAATGTGCATTCTTGAAGCAGGGCAAAATTATTTTATCATACTTTATTTTAAAATGTATAAAATTCATGTGCATATAGAGCTTTCTGACCCACTAACCTTTGCAGCTGGGAAATTCAACATTAACCTCAAGGTTACCCATTTGAATGACATGAATTCACATAACACTTTCATGCCCAGACGCTGATAAGCAGAAACAATAAGTAATCATAACTAAAAATCAACATACCCGAAATCGAATAAATTTTAATTCTATGAATTTTGGAGATTCTGGATTTCAAGATTCAAAATTCGGCCTACAGTTTTTGAGCAAAGTATCTTATTTACTTAGACTCGCGATAAAAAAATCCTAGGGATTTTGATATTACCTTAGAGAACAAATTGTAGAGAGGTTAGTGTCTGTGCCGTCCATAGCAGCAAAGCATATCAAATCAGACAAGATTTTTTGCACCAACTGAAAAGTATGAAATTCTTTGGATTTCTTTCAAAACCTTATATGATAGTAATTATCTTCCCTTATAGAGCACCTTATAGAGCACCCCCTTATAGAGCACCTTCCCTTATAGCTTTGACTCGAACGTGTTCCGTTCATTCATTTAACAAATAATAATATGTGGCTTTACTTTACATACCGGCTGAAGCGTCATGATGACATCACAGTTCAGCTGATGTTCAAAGAGCTCTCCGACGCTCGCGTTCTTTTTATGAAAACATATCAGCGGGATGCATGCTTTCATTAACACTTGAATGAATTTGCGAAATTAGTTTCTGTTGATTTTTCTTCGTTATATGTACAACTGAACACTTGTCGTTTAGTTCATGACAACACTAAGTTCTCACATACGTTTAAATTTGAGGTTTTCTCAACGCGTGCTTTTTTTTTTTTACTGCGTGATTTGAGCTGCAAAGAGTATAATTCAATTGTTCAAGTCCTAATTCCTATGGTCAATTTTGTAGAGAAGTGCAGTCCATTGGACTCAGACAAAATTGAGTTAGGAGTAAATGCCGGCAGTGGGGGTCCGCTTCACGATCGCTGCTGCTCTCATAATGGACAATAAAATTCGATCTTGGGCCCGACAGACTCGGCCCGGAGCCCAATAGGCCCGGTCTTTACGGTCCTGTTCTGGCCTCAGGGCCGATAACAGGCGCGCGCTAGAACCACAAATTGTACGAAAAAGCAACGAACTTACGCAAGAGCCTCGAGATTCATTTCATAAACTGCACATTAATTCGGTAGAGTTTGAGTGAGACGCATGGGTGTCAATAGGGCGTGGAGCTCGAGGCTGAAATAAAAAAAAAATTAAAAACTTTGTCCAAATAACGATACACATTTTGCCCTCGTGTGTTCCATCCTGGCTCTGATTTGCCCGGCATATGGACGTATCAGTGCTACGTGCAGGATGTGTGTTTCTGCTTGCACAATATTGATTGATTTTGTGTGCATGCAACATTGGTTTTTTGAGAGAAGAATGCAATGTTTATTGTGTTCATCCTCGCCAGATTTGTGCTCCGAAAATCAAAGCAAGGAACATTAAATTATAAGGTATCAAAGCATGAAGAAATATTTTCTATAAAAAACATAATGACCACCCTCACTACATACGCATTTAAAAATTCGTTGTAAATATTGAACAAAAAAATCACATCCGAACAAAATATTGATTACTCAAAATTTATCTACTTCTCTGGTTTACTATTAAGAAGATAATATTCCTGTAATAATAGACTTTATTCAGGCAAATAAAATCCAATACAATATTCTTATATTATAAAAACTCGCCTCATAATAGTACTAATCTTATTGTCTAATTATAAGATTTAATTTTCCTTTACGCTTATATCTCAGGCATACGAGATGAACTTCCCACACATCACAACCACAGACGCAGTTCATTGTATGAATCTTACCTAAGCTCACTCAATGAAGTTGCGAGTAGTTCAAGGCCTTTTTTTGTTGTTGTAGCATAAATTGGCCTTACGTGTATGAAGCACGTCGGGCTAAATCCTGTTGAAGCTGTCAAAGGTCCTTATTTCCATATTTTAGCGAGCAGGGCCGCTATCTCCCCTGCAACACGCGCCGCATTTTCCGGCTTTCCAAAGGCCGCTGTTCATCTAACAGCGCTCAGAGTTGATGGCTCGCGTACCGTGACACCGTATGCGTACCGTGACACCGTATACATGCCATGACACCGTATGCGTACCGTGACACCGTATGCGTACCGTGACACTGTATGCGTATCGTGACACCGTATGCGTACGGTGACACCGTATGCGTACCGTGACACCGTAAACATGCCGTGACACCGTATGCGTACCATGACACCGTATGCGTACCGTGACATCGCATGTGTACCATGACACCATATGCGTACCGTGACATCGTATGCGTACCGTGACACCGTATGCGTACCATGACACCGTATGCGTACCGTGACATCGCATGCGTACTATGACACCGTATTAGTGCCATGACATGTGTCGAGTACCCGAAAACAGAGAAGCGCGGATCGTGCAAAAAACCTTGCACCTTATGCAATACAAAATTGCGTTCATTCTTATACCGAAATAAAATTCTGTATAAAAATTGCACTTTGACTCCAGTTTTTGCTCAAATCCACACCTGTCATTGTAACAGTCATTGTACACATCAATCTCACACACATGAACTCAAACACATGAATAACGACCTATAATTATTGAAGTTTAATCAATGTTGTTATTCGAACAACAGAAACTACTCACGTTAATCCTTGTTCTAAACGACAACTTGACTGCTACTGACAGATCAGTTGGACTCTAACATCGTGAAATGAGAATGATTGTTTCCACTTCAGATCTCAACTCTGCAAATATTACGGACTGTTTCAAATTACAAATGTTGGCCATGATTTTCTCAATATAAATTTCTTTGGAAGTCATACCACCTCCTCGTTTCAAAATTCAGCCTTCAAGTCATTAAATGACCAATAATTATTCAGGTTTTTTAACGGAGTTGTTTTTCTGCAATTCACTTCATTTTTCAAAAAGAAGAATACAACACAGGTCAAGCGTGAATTTATTTTGTGTACTCATCCGGATTGACGAGCTCGTGGTACATAATTAAATCATTTAAATTACTTTCAAAATGAGGCTAACATTAAAAGAAACACAACACTCAGAAAAATGGCGGTGCCATGTTGTCCAAATAGTGGCACACTTTGTTTCCGTAGCACTGATACGCCCTTTTGCCGGAAAAAATGACCCGCACTATGGAAAAAGAGCATCGCTATTTTGACAAGGCTTCACTCATAACTTTGAGTGTAATAACAAGTGTATCCAGAATTTGATCAACTTCAAGAACCGCCAGCATTAACAAGAAATCTAAACTGCAACGGAATTCAAATAACTAAATCCTTTAAACTTCTAAAACCCTTAAAGTATACAGACCATATACATGACATCCCAGAATTTCAGTGATGCTCCATGAAGCTCGGCAAACATCGCTGAAATATTGCAAACACAACACAAGCCCCCGCTGAGTGCGAAGCTGATCGGCGCACTTCTCTTAGCGTCCTATTTGTCCCTGCCATCTGTACTCAAGGTAGGCGCACTTACGTCCCAGGGCATTCCTAGCCTAATTAGAAGCCATGAGTTTACAGTTTGTGCAAGAACTCAACCACTTGAAATGGCTTTAGTGACAAACCCATTTCAAGTCCTATATTAGATATTTCTAAATGAGGATTATATGCCAGAACATTTCCACCGACTAACGAGCATTATAAACCCCCAATTTAATCGTCATTGTATGTAATACATAAAATTTTATTGATCAAAAATTTCTCCGGTCGCCTAATAATATGAACATGATTTCTGCTGTTACTTCTGGGGGAAATCATCCAATTTAATTGATCCGATATCGAGTTGATCTTATGATAAGGGCGTAAGATTTAGTCAGCAAGATAGTAAATGTTCGTTTTACTGACATTCAGAAGGTATTTCGTTAAATTCAAAAGATTCCGAGCCATAATAAAATTAGGGAATTCTCTGCGAACTACTCAACGCTTAACATTAAATTGACTCTCTCAAGCGCTATGCCAATTTGGAGAGAAATTAAATTATTCGCTTTAAAGGGAACAATGTATTATATTTGCCGATATGTGACACATGCATGAGCCATAAGCTATGCCAAGCGACCTCAGGAAGAGACCGCTCGGTATGCACGCAACGTAGCACTGAGAGACGGTGGCAGCGGCGATGGTGGTGGCGGCTGTGGCAAACAGCAGTGCTGACGGCGGCTGTGGCAAGCAGCAGTGCTGACGGCTTCTGTGGCAAGCAGCAGTGCTGACGGCTTCTGTGGCAAACAGCAGTGCTGACGGCTTCTGTGGCAAACAGCAGTACTGACGGCGGCTGTGGCAAGCAGCAGTACTGACGGCGTCTGTGGCAAACAGCAGTGCTGACCGCTTCTGTGGCAAACAACAGTGCTAACGGCTTCTGTGGCAAACAGCAGTGCTGACGGCGGCTGTGGTAAGCAGCAGTGCTGACGGCGGCTGTGGCAAACAGCAGTGCTGACGGCGTCTGTGGCAAACAGCAGTGCTGACGGCGGCTGTGGTAAGCAGCAGTGCTGACGGCGGCTGTGGCAAACAGCAGTGCTGACGGCGTCTGTGGCAAACAACAGTGCTGACGGCTTCTGTGGCAAACAGCAGTGCTGACGGCGGCTGTGGCAAGCAGCAGTACTGACGGCTTCTGTGGCATACAGCAGTGCTGACGGCTTCTGTGGCAAACAGCAGTGCTGACAGCGGCTGTGGCAAACAGCAGTGCTGACGGCTTCTGTGGCAAATAGCAGTGCTGACGGCGTATGTGGCAAACAGCAGTGCTGACGGCGGCTGTGGCAAACAGCAATGCTGACGGCGGCTGTGGCAAACAGCAGTGCTGACAGCGGCTGTGGCAAACAGCAGTGCTGACGGCGGCTGTGGCAAACAGCAGTGCTGACGGCGGCTGTGGCATACAGCAGTGCTGACGGTGGCTGTGGCAAACAACAGTGCTGGCGGCGGCTGTGGCAAACAGCAGTTCTGACGGCGGCTGTGGCAAACAGCAGTGCAGAACGGCGGCTGTGGCAAACAGCAGTGCTGACAGCGGCTGTGGCAAACAGCAGTGCTGACAGCGGCTGTGGCAACAGCAGTGCTGACAGCGGCTGTGGCGAGCAGCAGCTTAAAGCCGAAGACGGGCGCACTCCAGCGTGCACGTTAGACTGCGACTTAAGTTTCCCCTCCGCTACCATGTCGTCTCAGCAGGAAAAAACTCCTGGATTAAACCAGCAATATGTCTTTCTAGCGCTGACAAATAGCAAAATAATTACCAGGGTTACTCGTTCATTTAAGAGTAAAGTCTAACAAAAATTTAGAAGTATTGGCCTTCCTATTTAGAGCAGGTAGTAAAACAATACTGAAATTCTTCTTTTATTTTGGATAAAGGATTTATTACGTATTAACCTTTCGTTTAAAGTCATGGAGCAAAAAATTTATTATTCTTTCGTTTCTGCTCACTGCTCTGTCATTAAGATTTGCAACTATTAACCGCTTATTATTTGTATAGATGATTTCGTTTATGTTTACGCCTCGATTATTTCTATTTTAATGAACGAAGACTTGATGCATCTTGTAGCTTCCAGAAAGAAAGTAATATTCAAACTTGTTACGTAATTATTCAGAAGAATAAATTATTAAATCTATTTTTGGAGCCAGAGATGAGCTTTGCCTCAACACTATGGACATACGTTATGCCTCAACACTATGGACATACGCTATGCCTCAACACTATGAACATAAGCTATGCCTCAACACTATGAACATAAGCTATGCCTCAACACTATGAACATAAGCTATGCCTCAACACTATGAACATAAGCTATGCCTCAACACTATGAACATAAGCTATGCCTCAACACTGTGAACATAAGCTATGCCTCAACACTATGAACATAAGCTATGCATTGAATAATATTTAAAGTAAAGAGAAAGCTCGACAATGGAGTACCCTTGATCCTTTAGATCCTTTATGCAGGGTTCAGTCATAAAAGAAAATTCAAAAGCTCACTTCGTGTCTGCGTTTGAAGTTGTAACCTAATCGTTTGCTTTACAGTCTGCTTGAAAAGTAGTCCATTCTATTGACTGTACAAATACTTGAAATTATGCATATGGGGAGGGAAATGAATGAAAATTATTTTGTAGCAATGCATGCTATTTCTACCAAATTATTTTTTCAATAATGCAAGATAAAATGATCTCACCTGATGCCTCCGACGTTGAGGATGATGCGGTTTTCCCCTTCCATGGCGTAGGCGTGATGCGCTAACGCTGCTATCTGGCCGCAGAAACTACCAGCATCAGGCAAGTTGTTGTTGGCAGGACAAGAGCAAAGGCTGTTGAAGACATCGCCCGCTGTGGCATGGCGGCGTGGAAGAGTTTGCTCACTTCTCCTACTCCTCTTTCCTGCTCCTCCAAGCCATGAGCAGAAATGACCGAGGACCTGCCACACTGCCAGCGTGGTGAGGGTTGGCTCAACTTACATCACTCTAGCTCAGCTTCCTTCCCGCCGGACCCAAGCCAAGATCTTAGCAAGTATTAGTCTTTCTCAGAGAGACGCGACATCTTCAGAATACACGAGTGTCTTCAGGGCTTGTTCGTGGGCAAAAAAGTATCAGTGATACTAGTGATGCTTTTCTGAAATTTGAAGAAGTCATTCTACGTTTTCAAACTAATAGTCGTCGATTATCGTTTACTCATGTTAGTAAACTTTTCAAAAAAGCGTGAATTCTTCCAAAGCGGGAAAGCTATTATCCGGTACATTCATAGTCAGAAAATAATCTAACACTTGATCACGAGTTTTCAGCAATTCTTAGTATCTTCTTATTCATGATCAGACATGTTGTGTACATGTTTCAATCATGGGCGCAGCTTGTGTAGTCCAGGAAGACGGGATCTTCTGGTCGCTGTGGCGCAATTCATTCTCTGAAACAAATTTTGCGCAATTAATTTTTATCATATTGTCTATGCCCCAAATTTAGGCATAGTTATACCAACATGAGCTCAGCCATAGGAGTAGTATAGACAATAGGCCTACCGTAACACTTTTCATAAACTGCTTAAATCATAGGTTACCACAATCATTTACCCCGAATCTTGCCCAACAAAATTAACCAATTATCCCTTAGTAAAAATGTTGGGCAAGATTCGGGGTAAATGATTGTGGTAACCTATGATTTAAGCTGTTTATGAAAAGTGTTACGGTAGGCCTATTGTCTATACTACTCATAGGCATTTACTTGTCCAGGCATAAAACATTATAGAAAATAGAAGTTCATGCGTTCATATTCTTACGATTAGCGCCTCGTGAGCCTGATCGCCAAGAACGTCTTTTTTTGCCAACATCGCAATCTAGCGGCACGTACACTCAGAAAAATGAGTAAGACATAGTCGAAATAGCGATGAACTTTTCCCCTTTTTGTGCTTGATCCTGATCCAGTTTGGTCCCCATTAGTAGGTACTGCGCTTTCTGCTGGTACCGTGGGTGAGAAAATGAGTCGCTATTTGTACTGTACAACCCATTTATTTTTGTGAGTATGGCCAACACTTACACGCACGCAATTCTATTGTATTTGCTTCACCGAACAGATTTGAACGCTCTGAAGTGAGGCAAAATATTTCCGTGCGTGGCGCCAGAAATAAAACGCCTAGCGGAGTCTGGCAGCGTTTGATGGAGTTCAAATTGGCAGTTGCAGTTTTTATATCTGAGAATCCAGTCCTTGGATAAAGGCTACATTGCAGACAAGAAAAACTATATAATATAAAATCGTCCTATCTTGAGAAGCGATGAGCACCTCAGTGTACAGGATTATGCTATGAAATAGGAATGAATACACTTGAATTATTTTGAATAAACAAGAATACCAATGATTGCGGTCACTCTGTCGAAGCTGACTGCATGAATCATAATTGGAATCATGGATCATTCTCTGAACCATGAATCATAATTTTAATCATGAATAATAATTGGAATCATGAATCGTAATTGGAATCAAGGATTATAATTTAAATCATGAATCATAATTGGAATCATGATTCATAATTTGAATCATGAATCGTAATTGGAATCATGAATCATAATTTGAATCATGAATCATAATTGGAATCATGAATCACAATTTGAATCATGAATCATAATTTGAATCATGAATCATAATTTGAATCATGAATCACAATTGGAATCGTGAATCATATTTGAATCACAAATCATAATTTCAAACGTGAATCATGATTTGAATCATATGGGGATTGAGATAAATTTGGCAGGCAAACATAGGCCGTGCATTTAAGACCACATTATATTGACAGTTTAATCTGGATGTTGTATTTAATATTGTGATCACTAGGGACAAATAAAAAATATGTTTACCGAAATATCCTCCTACGTTTTGAAATTAGGTATTGGTATTGACTTCAATTATTTGCAAAGTTACTTCAATTCTAACGACTGCATTTTCTGAATAAAATATACAACAGGCTATACCTATGTGGAATCGGGAAATACTGATGCCCATCAATTTCCAATTAAATATCAATGTCATTAATCAATAAAGTGTTACATCATAAAGCCGATACATCATTTCAACAAAGTCACTCCAAAAATCGCGAAAGTTTCAATGACTGTTTTTCGGAACGAAGTCTCCCCTCTGAGCGCTTCTCGATGTTCATTTCTTTCATGGGATTTTATCACCCCAGATACCGGCCATAAAAAGGTCCCCGATGCGCCTTCCTTGCATTTGAATTTGACGTCTGAATAGAAAAAAAGTCTTCGTATGAATTTTGGTTCCTGCAACTCGCGCAGGTTTGTGTAGTTTGTTTTATGAAGATTTTATAACATGCGTTGAGGCTGGAAAAATTGCTACATCGAGTAAGGCAACATTCAGCGTCACATGAATTCAGAGCTCAGAAAATATTATATTTAAAAGCTATCGAGCTCATTATTAAAATTATATACGGAGTGCAATTATTTATCATAACAACTGGGAAATCTAAAGAAAAAATACCCTGACGAGGAAAACATTCTGATGATGCATATTAAAATCATTTTATAAATGAAGATTACCACAGAATTGAAAATAATTTGCAAGCAATAAACTTCGTGTGATTTGCAATTTTTTTGTCGTGTATCAGTAACAGGATGTCCCTTTCCATCTTGTCCTCTCGAGCTGGAAATGTTGAAATGTTCTTTACACAGGCAATATCCGGGCAGACATGCAGGCAGTGCAGGCACGCAGCCAATTATGCAGGCAGGCAGACAGGCAGCTAAGCAGATATCCAGGCAGCCAGGCAGCCAGGCAGCCAGGCAGGCAGACAGGCAGGCAGGCAGGCAGGCAGCCAGGCAGGCAGGCAGGCAGACAGAACACGCCGCTAATTAACCTGTTAGTGACCTCCGCTGTCTCAGATCTCGAGGCGTAAAAAACAAAATTGAATGGAAACGTTGACTGCAGAACCGCGCTTACAGTTGAACGAAGAGATGCTCAACTTAGGCACTCCAACGAAGGTAAAGCAGAATATGATTAATATATTGCAGTCATTATTTCTTAAGCTCGAGTCATGATTTTCTATGGTGGAGTCACAATTTTCGACGACGAAGTTATAATTTTCCGTGAGGAATTCCTAATTTAGGGTTTTATTAGTCACCATTTCTAGCATATATGATCTCTCGATAATAACAATGGAAATTTTTTTCAAATGCAACAGCAGAGCAGATCGATGACATGGTGGAAATTTGGGGAATCAAGCTGGGATGCTGGTAATTTCATTTTTCGATGGTCTTAATTAATCTAGCTTCAATTAATCATTAGTCATTAGTTCTTTATAATTCGTAATGATATATACACGGTATTGAGGGAGAATGCTGTTAGGGTACACCTTCAATTCAATGAAATTCCAGGCAGCACTCTCCTCTTCCTTTAATAATTGGGCTCATGTTTTACTTAAATTATGAATCAACTCCCAGGGCTTCAGTGAATCCTCAGTGGCAACATTTCGGTCAGAATTTTACAATAGTTTTTAATGACAAGTTAACGCTACTACACAGTTGCTACTCCTGTACAATGCATCTATATGCTGACCGTACTGTACAGGTGTTACTCCTGTACAATATGCGTCTATGTGCTGACTGTACTGTACAGGTGTTACTCCTGTACAATGCGTCTATGTGCTGACTGTACTGTACAGGTGTTACTCCTGTACAATGCATCTATATGCTGACCGTACTGCACAGGTGTTACCCCTGTACAATGCGTCTATGTGCTGACTGTACAGGTGTTACTCCTGTACAATATGCGTCTATATGCTGACCGTACTGTACAGGTGTTACTCCTGTACAATATGCGTCTATATGCTGACCGTACTACACATGTGTTACTCCTGTACAATATGCGTCTATGTGCTGACCGTACTACACAGGTGTTACTCCTGTACAATATGCGTCTATATGCGCTGACCGTACTACACATGTGTTACTCCTGTACAATATGCGTCTATGTGCTGACCGTACTACACAGGTGTTACTCCTGTACAATATGCGTCTATGTGCTGACCGTACTACACATGTGTTACTCGGTGATCTTGGTAAGTTAATCTTAAAACACGCACACAAACACTAGAAAATTTCCGATCATTTATCCTGTATTGCCTTTGAGCTCAAGCGATTGTGTTTATTAAGTCTTCATGCCAGCTTACCTCTTTCTATTGGCCCTAATATTAATTGAATCGAAGCAATACAGTGTCTTTCGCAGTGGAATAATTACTACGATTGGTGTAGAATAGCTCATTCGATGATTAGACCAACAGCGACTAGAATTTTGATAATTATTGAGCAAGTTCATTAGTTCGGGGATTAGTTTCTAGCAGCGTATTCATACTAGATGGTTGAGAAGCTAGCCCCCTCAACTTAAGCCCTTATTGCATCGACTCGCTGCATCCCGAGCTGCTAATCCTTTAGTCGGTCGGCAGCTTGCTCGGTGCTACGCTCTTGATAATTAGGATTATTGCAGCAGCTTGCTCGGTGCTACGCTTTTGATAATTAGGATTATTGCAGCAGCTTGCTCGGTGCTACGCTCTTGATAATTAGGATTATTGCAGCAGCTTGCTCGATGCTACGCTCTTGATAATTAGGATTATTGCAGCAGCTTGCTCGGTGCTACGCTCTTGAAAAATGAAGTTTGCCATTGTGCTAAATAAATTCGTCGCTTGAATCATTTTGTGCGCAAGACACGTCAATTTTTCCAATTAACGTGAATGTAAGCCTAGAAAAAATATATATGAAAATAGAGAATGAATAAATAATTGGCCGTGCATAGCAGAAGAATCGATTGAATAAAAATTATATTTTCGGCGTGCAAAGCATGCATGGAATTTCGTGAATATTTGAAGCAACCGATAAATTGGAAGTACGTCAATGAAATTCTCGTATTTTCTTCGTTCGACTTCCATGATAATAGACAAGGACTAAAAACCTGTTCCAGATACAAATCAAGGGAACTTGCCTCATGAAAATTCATTTATACCCTTTCGTTAACAGATCTATTTATGTACATTAGCCAGTGATATTCGTACCAGAAGAATTGGAAAAGATAGTTACTGTCAGTTTACGAGGAGATAATCTTTAGTTTAAAATATTACACCGTAAATGTTAAGCTATTGGGTAACATTGACCCACACAAATATCTCTACAGCGCGCGCTTATCCAAGCATTGGCTGGGAGGGGAGAGGCTAGCATTTCATACACCCACTGCTCCCCAACTTCGAAGGGCTGGCAAAACTCTGGAACCGAAGTTTGTTTTTTAGCATCAACGCCGATAAAAAAATTGGCCAGAGCAAAGCCAACACGGCGGGGCTATTGAGACTCAAGAGCTGCCTGGATGCCGATGAAAATTTTTAGTTTCAATTCAATGCTATCGGATTATCTGAACGGGGAAAACAACTCAACGAAATTGAATAACATCCCACACGGCAGCACGAGGGCACGGTAGTCTGTTAGCACGAGGCTTTCAGAATCTATGGAACATTTCAATGAATAGATACAATCCTGTTTAAAGCTACAATAACAAACGCCCGCAGCCTCCTACCCGATCAAGCAACCTCTGTAGTTGCACCGAATTGACCAAGCCTCGTATTTATGATAACTTTAAGACCATCTTAGCGAATGCGGCCAGTGGGAAAACTGTTAAAATGCAGATCCCGGTCTAACGGGGGCACAGGCGGAGGAGAGGAGTCACTTATCAGGATTGTGGAGACTAATGGTGTGCCATGGTGATCCGAGGAACGGACTGATGGTGTGCCATGGTGATCTGAGGTACAGGCCGATGGTGTGCCATGATGATCTGAGGAACGGACCGATGGTGTACCAAGGTGATCTGAGAAACAGACTGATGGCGTGCCATGGTGATCTGAGGAACGGACCGATGGTGTACCAAGGTGATCTGAGAAACAGACTGATGGCGTGCCATGGTGATCTGAGGAACGGGCCGATGGCGTGCCATGGTGATCTGAGAAACAGACTGATGGTGTGCCATGGTGATCTGAGAAACAGACTGATGGCGTGCCATGGTGATCTGAGGAACGGACCGATGGCGTGCCATGGTGATCTGAGAAACAGACTGAAGGCGTGCCATGGTGATCTGAGGAACGGACTGATGGCGTGCCATGGTGACCTGAGGAACGGACCGATGGTGTACCAAGGTGATCTGAGAAACAGACCGATGGTGTGCCATGGTGATCTGAGAAACAGACTGATGGCGTGCCATGGTGATCTGAGGAACGGACCGATGGTGTGCCATGGTGATCCGACTCCCTTTTACGCCTCACCGTCCGTGTGAGCTCAAGAGAATGTTAAGTGAGGCACTCCGACTCCCTTACACGCCTCGTGAGACTTGATCTAACTTCATCAGAAGCAGCGGCAAATAAAACTTCTTGGGAGCTTAAACTTACCGAGACCATAAAGCGGCTTCGCTGATCATTGAGGAGATTACTTTGTGTTGGAGGCCTTTGGCTGGGGTTACGTGAGGTAACGTGTAAACGTTTTGTTGGATGCCTTTATCTCGATCGGGTGTACCTAAGATCTCGTGCAATACTCCGGATTAATTGGAGGCCTTTGTCTGTGTAAGTCTCCCAAGTCCTCAAGTTCTTCGAAACTTTAATTTAAAAGAAACACCAGTTTCTTTGGAGGGGGAGGGGAGCTTCGTTTTACTCCTGTTTGATGTCACCGACTGAAGAATTTAATTGATACTTAGGGAACTTATTGCATAACCATCGCTTTGAATGAAAAATGATATCAATCATCTAAATGGCGCCACAAAAATTTAATCTTCCAGTCGTTCTTCTTAACGGCTTAATTATTTGAACGCGGCTCATAAATGAAATAAATAAATCTGATCTATTTTCTGCTCTCTTGTTTTCTTTGGGTAATTGAAGGCAATTAAAGAACCTGCGATTAACTTGAATCTAACGATAACTGTACAGAAAAATGTAAGCATGTAAGCCGTGAGCGAGCAATATGCAATATTTCCCAGCCCTGCAACAAACGTTCAAACTTGTAACAATCGCGTATAATTTATTACGCGTAGGAATTTATCCCGTATAGGAACTAATTCCGCGTAAGAACTTATTACGCGTAGGAATTTGTTACGCATAAGAATTTATTAGGCGTAGGAATTTATTCCACGAAGGAATTTAATACGCGTAGGAATTTATTACGCGTAGGAATAGGAATTTATCCCGTATAGGAACTAATTCCGCGTAAGAACTTATTACGCGTAGGAATTTATTACGCGTAGAAATTTATTAGGCGTAGGAATTTATTCCATGAAAGAATTTAATACGCGTAGGAATTTATTACGCGTAGGAACTTATTGTGCGCAGGAATTTATTACGCGTAGGAATTCATCACGCGAATGAATTTATTACGCGTAGGTATTTATTACGCGTAGGAACTTATTACCCGCAGGAATTTATTATGCGTATGAATTTATTACGCGCAGGAATTTATTACGCGTAGGAATTTATTACGCGTAGGAATTTATTATGCGTAGGAATTTATTATGCGTAGGAATTTATTACGAGTAGGAATTTATTACGCGTAGGAATTTATTACGCGTAGGAATTTAATACGCGTAGGAATTTATTACGCGTAGGAATTTATTATGCGTAGGAATTTATTCCGCGTAGGAATTTATTCCGCGTAGGAATTTATTGCTCGTAGGAATTTATTACGCAGCCCTCGCAACGGAAGCGTGGTCCGGACGCTCAGAAATGATGCTGACGTCACAAATCCAGAACCGTCTTCCGCGCTGAGACTTTCGATCACGGGAGAGGAACCAGTTAATGATCATCGCAGAATTTTTAAGAATGTAACAACTGCGCTCAAACAATGAATATTGGCACATCATATATGTTAAATATGTCTCTAGATGCAATCCTGAATTATATTACGTCAATGACGAGAAATAATTTTATAACAAGTAAAAAATTGATCTTTAATTCCTTGTATCTAATTCATCTGTTGTTGACCAAATTAAATGACATCGCATAATTAAAGATTATATTTTGTTTATGATGCACAAATCCTTGAATTTTAAAGGTATCTGAGGGGAAAATCTCGTTACCGGGCGGTTAGGTAGGAATAGTATAAACAAACTTTGATATATCAATGGACGAAAATTCAAACATTTATCTAAAGACAGTAATTACCGTCACCAGGTCTTTTGGCAGGAATAGTATAAACGACTGCTGGTATATTCGCAGACAAAATGTTTAACAAGAGCCGCGCGTTATATAAACTCGAGAAAATCCATGCCATTACTTCCCTGTAGTGGCCACAAGGTCGTACTAAATTTACTTCAATGGAGGAAGCATTTCAAAGTTTAAACGTGATCAGTGGCCATTTCGTTGGCCTGCCGTAAATCTGCCAAAATTCGCCCCTGAGCGCGCAAGCCTTCGAGAGAAACTCCAGCTGCCACGGAACATAATTGATAGAGGCCCGTGCGGCCAGTCCAGGCATTCTTGATGTGCAGCGTGGCATGCTTGATGTGCAGCGTGGCATTTTTGTTGTGCAGCGTGGCATTCTTGATGTGCAGCGTGGCATGCTTGATGTGCAGCGTGGCATTCTTTATGTGCAACGTGGCATTCTTGATGTGCAGCATGGCATGCTTGATATGCAGCGTGGCATTTTTGTTGTGCAGCGTGGCATTCTTGATGTGCAGCGTGGCATGCTTGATGTGCAGCGTGGCATTCTTGATGTGCAGCATGGCATTCTTGATATGATCCAGTGGCATGCTTAACCAAGCTAATAATATTCAAGTAACATTCTTGATGATGACAATGTAACATTTTTGATGTAACAATGTAACATTTATAATGGGACTCGCAGCATCATTGATGCTGCGATCAGGCTTTGTACTCCAGCATCTGCAGGTTTTACTGACAGGTATTAACTTGGCAACTATTTTCTAGTTCTTAAAAAAATTTCCAGCTTAAGGTCACATATTTCCATGTATCTCAAAACCTTGACGTTGATCCGTCCAACACACACCGCAGCCTCATATATCATTGTAGGGTTTATTTCCAAATATTGAGAGGTAAAATAGGAGCAGACAGATTGTGGAATTAATCAGCTTCAAATATTTTTTCTGTTGCTTAGATATCAGAGGCGCAAGCTAACAAACATGGCCACCGAAAACAATTCAATATTCCAATTCGTCGTTGATCGATAAATAATTATTCATATTCAATGTAAACCAAAGGTGGCCAACACAAGATCTCGACAGACCAGCATGTGGCCGAAGATAAGCGGCCAGCGTGAGCCGGTTTACTCACCGATAATTCGACCATAATATTTCGCGAGGATGTTTTTGGGTGTCGATGGTCAATTTGCGGCGAGTGCTGCCCCAACATTTACGCCCGGAAATGGATGCGCCTCGCCAGCAGGGCTATTTATGGCCTAAAATATCGCGTCCATGGCCTCGTCTAAAGCCGAGAGGCGCGAAACTCAAGTGGATTTAAGTCATGAGGCTAAGGCTAAGAGCTTACATCGAAAACTCAAGTGGATTCAAGTCATGAGGCTAAGGCTATGAGTATAAATCGAAAACTCAAATGGCTTCAGGTCATAAGGCTAAGGCTAAAAGCTTAACTCAGATGACTTCAAGTCATAAGGGTAGATTCACGCGTCAATAAAGCCAAATAACCATTAGTCATGAACAGGACAGAAATGAGAAAAGAGTATGTGATGACGCACCACGATATGAGTTACAAAAAGTGTTAAGTAAATAATTCCAGAGTTTTGACGAAGAACTCCCAGAAATTATCATCCTCGAGGCAATTTATTTCGAAAAAATAAACAGAGATTGTCCATGCACCCTGTTCATTCATGACAATTCCTTACTAAAGAATTTCATTCATTTTACGAGCAAAAAAATTAAAGGCATCATGTAGGTGACTGCAGACCATAGTATTCATATAGGTAACTGTAGACCATAGTGTTCATACTGGTAACTATTGACCATATAGTATTCAATTAAACAGCAACCAGAGTTTGTCAAGTTTATCCTGAAAACTATCCACGTACAAATCTTCTGAGCAGAGAGCCGTTTTTAAAGTTACCTCATATGGAAATAGTGAAAAATGCGAGCAAATTTAAGGAGCTTTAAATTCTTCTTTGGTTTGAAATTGCTTCACGAGCCTAAAACTCTATGAATAATTTCCAAGATATTGCGGTATTATACGCCATTACTTAAAACTTGAGTCGTACCGGCAGATGTGTTTGTAATTTGAATTTTAGTAATAGAAATTCACCCTTAATTCTACATAGTAATTTCATGCAATTCATTCCTGATCAAAAGAGGTCATAATAAGAGGGCGACTACGCAGCTCATATGAGGATCGAGAGGCTGGCCGACCCCGACACTAGTTGTGTAATTGCAATACGAATGCTCGGGGGAAACGGCTCACTTTAATTAGCTTTTCAATTAATGGTTCTTGTGATCACACGAAGCTCGTTATGAGTCCATGTGCGCAATATTGGCAGGCTTATCGGTGGCCAATGATTGGCCGGAGAAAGGGTGACCGTTGGCTGCAGATGTCAACTTGGTTTGCAAATTGTTTCAATGGTCGATTTATTAATAATTTATTCAATAAATCAATACGAAGCTAATCAAATGGTAAATAAATTCATAAAAATCAATTTAATACGTGGTGTTAATAACAATATTTATTAGTAACAAATAAGAAAGATTCACACGTATGCATATATACGCAGATTCGATTTATAATAATAAGCCAAGTATTTTAAAAGATTTGTGCGAAGAAACCATTGATCGTTACAACTTTAGTAGAGATTCACATTAACCCATTAAAGCCTATTGGCAACTTTAGTTGCCACCTCAAAAAAATGGTTGTACTATTCATAATATAAAGTAAATTTCTGTTTTATAGTCCTACACTGCATTATACATGTTCCATGCGATTACTGAACAAGAATATATTATATTGTTCACCTCGGTTGCTCACTCTTCAGTCAGTTGACCTTTCAACTACAGGCGGTCACTGTGTTTTTGATCAGGCCTAAACCGGCACACAGAAAAGGCTATGTTAAAATTGTTTGTAAGTCAATATTTTATAATTTTATGTGTTGAAATGATGGATTAGGAGTCTATTAATCAGACAAAATTCATAAATGGCATTAATCATTGACATTAAAGACAATAGGGTAACATGGGGCAGCGAGCCCACTGCGGGTCACGGGCCCATAGCGGGTTGCTCGCTAAGTATGGCAGATATTGGTCCGTGTTCTCTACCGCCGGTCGACAGTTTCACTGGGATGAAGTGCATGGATTTACGTTTTGCTAAGTGTTTGCGTTATTAAGTTCTTTGCGAATAACTGTTTTAGTCCAGATAAAAATTAAAAAAAGTGGGGGGCGCGCTGCCCCACGTTACCCTATAAACTAAATCATACATAGTGGCAACTGAAGTTGCCACTCGGCATTGGTGACATGCAAACTGTATTTTTGCATGAATGTGGAGATTACACCTCATGTTCTACATGTATAATAACAAAATAAGTTAACATCCAATTGATAGAAAGATATTTCAATGAAGTTTGATAGTGATATTTATAAAATATATTTACATATATTCATAAGCAAGTGAACTTTACCAGGAGTTTACGATATATTGGTAGATTAGGACGAAAATGACAATGAAGTTTTATTTGCAATTTATCATCCAAGGAAAATACACGTATGGAATCATACATGGTTCAGATGATTTTGATGATAAGGTTGCCCGTAAACTTGATAATTTTCCCAGATATATATTGATGAGTCATGTTGTCAAGATGATAATGAAGAAAAGGAAAACCACCTTGAAAGAAGCAAAATTCAATTGTTAATAAATAGTGCAAAGATGAAGTGACTTTGTCAAGACCTCACTTTTGGAAGATCGACATGCTACCCAGTACTCTCTGACTGAGAAAAGTACCGCATAAGACGCAATGAATTACTTTAGTACTAACGAATGGATAAACCATTTATGTGAACAGAGCAAATTATATGCTCAGCATTCAGCAATAAATCTTCAGTGTAATGAGATCAATTTTGCTAGCATGGGAGTATTTCTGAATGTATTGCTTCTCTCTTGATAAGCTAAACTGCCTCATAGGAGGCTCTACCGGTCTGATTTGTTTCACAAATAATTAGCAACTTATCGATGCAAAATTCACTCCAAAAAATTGTGGTGGTCCCCACTGGTCTCTTTTCTGGGCTACCACCATAGTTAGTGCCCAAGCTGTAAATGCTGGAGACACTTCAATACATACGGTAACAATATTCAGTGGTTGAAATTCATCAGAGATGTTTTTATTGGAACCATAAAGACTCAGCCCAGCCGGGAAGTAAAGCGGTTCTAAA
This sequence comes from Hyalella azteca, assembly GCF_000764305.2. Lineage (NCBI taxonomy): Eukaryota > Metazoa > Arthropoda > Malacostraca > Amphipoda > Hyalellidae > Hyalella > Hyalella azteca. Next base: position 56,118 of record NW_025930768.1, read on the forward strand.
TTTGCATCACACAGACCTGCTTAGAATATTGTCCTGATAATTATAGCAGACTACTGGATAGTGAAAGGAGAAACAAAGTGTGCAAAATGTCACACACTAAAGGAAGGACTGTGTGCAAATGCAAATTATGCACTATTGCTCATCACTCAGGTTGCATGAAAGTTATCCATATGACGTTCATTCTTCCTATGCAGCAGTGATTATCGATGATGTTTACCATTATAAATGTTACCGTATTGGACCATTTTCTCATGCGTTTATCAATGATTTAAATACTTAATGACTAAATCGTTTATCATTCCTAAATATTTGTTTCATTACCTCAATTTACCTACAGCAAATTTAGTTTTATTAGCCCTATTCTATATTATTACCATAAATTACATAGAAGTTCATATATGTTATCTTACTGCCAAATGGCAACTTAAGTTGCCAGGCCATATTTTGGCATTCATCTGCAATTTTCGTAAAACGAATGTTTTAATAGATTAACAATGACCAAACTTAATTATTCAAACTTAAAAAAATATTTAATTATCCCCAAATAGTTCTCGGCATTAAATGGGTTAATGATCTCATACTCCACATGTACCAGTCATTTCACTCTATATTATTGCTCATTATTAATATTATAATATAATTGAAAATCATCATTCAGCTGTCATGAAGTCAATCAATGTGACGTCAGTTTATCTGCTTTAATGATAATCAATTTACTGTCTGGCAATCAAGCGTGAGACATTTGATGAACACAACGCCTGCCGCCGCCTCCGCAGCCCCCGGGGCACGCTCGCCCCCCAGACGGGTGACCCTGGCATCGCTTTCCGATATCAGCAGGGAAATTAGCGGCTAAAACCCGTCAGCTGTACGGCTGGCAGAAGACGGTCGCATCATTCACTGTCCGTATCTTGACGTCTAATGCAATACACACTGAATTAACTAATTAAAGTAAATGATAATAAGTTAGCGCATTAAAAACCGTAAAGCTACGATTGGTTTTTGTTGTTTTGATCTCGATATTCGGTGATGCATGCATGAGGTGGCGATACTTTGAGACGAGACATTTCTTGCGACAAAACCAAGCACAAATTCTCAAAGATTTTATTTCCAGCGCAGCATGCAATCGGACATCGATATATTATTGGTTTAGGAAAGGTGGTGTTGGAGATGAAATGGAAATCATGCATATCGAGGGTTGTAAATAAATTACTAGTGGCGCACGAAGTATGTAAGTAAATATGTACTAGAATAAATTTTTCTCCTATTATGAGCCTTTCGCGCCAGCTTTTCGATATAACCATGGCCGTGAGTTTTGCTGTTGGCATATTTACCTTCATGAGTCACTGTCATGGTATGAAAATGTTCATGGTGAGCATCTTTCTAACGATTCACCAAGTGTGGACGTTAACGATGCCGTCTAATAAAAAAGAAATGTCCACCCATGCCCTATTATATTCGATGTTTTGGGTAAGGGTGTCTAAATACCTTAGATTGTATACTATATGTATGCTACTGTCATTTTTTTCCTTGCCCAACAAGTGAGCTTATACAATGCACTAAGACTGAGATTTATCCATCTATCACCGAGACTTGATTGCCTCAGTTTGTCATGTTTTGCCAAGAGTAATCTTTCCATTCCAGTTTTGTGAATGATATTAACCGCTAGCAAATGACGCGGCAAACTTCCTAACGAGCAAAGTTGAGAGACGCTCAGTCACCACGTCGGCTGCTGAATGTGCCCAGGCATTTCTAACTCAACCTAAATCGTTCATTAGGAGGCGCTGATGTTTGGATATTTATCGCTTATTGGAGCTTTGTTCAAACTTCAATCGTCACCTGCAGCTGTGCCTATTACCGAATTCTTCGCTCCATTCTTAATCCATGCTCACTTAAACGCAAAATTTTTCAATTACATGAGTTCTGGCTGAAAAATTTACATTTTTTGCATTCATTCCCGCTTCCAATGAACAGATGATTGGAAAATTTCAATAATTTAGATCTAGATTATTCGGAAATGAATCAATATTAAAAAATTCGTTGCAGTTAAGCGTTATCATGTCATATTACATTCGTCAACAGTAACAGGTCGACTTACATTCGTCTATCTTCGACCTGTTTTCGAAGATTTTGAACAGGATTTGAGTACTAAAATAAACTACGAGAACGCGTATAATTCTCTGACGCGTTAAATAAATTCTTACTCCTGGCTGAAAGATAACAACAAAAAATGGAGGGCAAACGCTTATCGTATGTCTGTATATATAGGCCCTTGACGAAGCCCAGATATACCGAGGCGTGGGATTGGATGGCTTTTCTTTCATCATTTAATTAAGATGTTGATAGACATAAAGACACGGATGAATCTTTGCACATTTTATATGAATATGGTGTGTTCTAAAATATCATTCGATTTTACATCTGTCTCCAATTTCGCCGGATGGGAACGCTTCCTGGAGCTATAACCACTCATTTCTGCTCATGTTCTGCTCGCCGCTCTGTGTCAAGTCCTGCTCATGTCCTGCTCGCCGCTCTGTGCCAAGTTCTGCTCATGTCCTGATCCCTTTAAAATAATTACTACTTCTCTTGTTCACTGCGGGTGGGAAAGAACGCTCGCTGTTTTTGCTCAGATAGAGCGTTTGTTTTGCTTGCACAAGATGGCCTCAAAACTTAGAGGAACTTTAAGAACAACAAATGAGGATCGAAGATGGAGGATCAAAGGTCCCTAGAGTTTTCATAAGTTCTGATTGCGCTGCCATTATTCTGAACAGCAAAACAAATGAGAAATCATGAGCAGATCTGTCAGCTAGGAAATCACTTATTAGCGGGTGACGGGTTAGAACTGTTCACTTCCGTGCGAGAAATCCACGAATCAAATTATTAATCACCCATAATATAACAAACCTTTTCAGCTAAATTCGTCAATTCTTTCTGTAAATGTATGTACATAAGTAGCTAGCAAAAGGGGTGTATCGTCACACTTTCCATAAACAGCTTAAATCATAGGTTACCACAATCATTTACCCCGAATCTTGCCCAACAAAATTAACCAATTACCCCCGAATCTGTATAAACAGGATACCGATCATGAATCTTGCCCAACAAAATTAACCAATCACTCCCGAATTACGAGTTACCAATCATTTACCCCAAATCTTACCCAACAAAGTTAACCAATTACCCCTGATCCTTCAATATTATTACGAAAAATTACCCCCGAATCTGTATAAACAGCTTAACAGGGTACCGATCATGAATCTTGCCCAACAAAATTAGCCAATTACTCCTGAATCATGAGTTAACGACCATTTACCCCGATTTTACTACACTCTTTAACCGAGAATAACCTAGAGCGGCTACCTGAAAAATACTTCTGTGGAATATATAATTGATTTAAATTTTTGAAATACTTTCCCGAACTGGAGTGCTCATCTTTATTAATCAACACAAAACTATAAGGTACTTTATACGTTTCATTACACAGTTCTTGAAACTCTGCAAAGGGCATATCACAAGCAATGTAATCACTATGAATATTCTTCATATCGATGAAAGGTAACTCGAATAGAATTAATAAATTTGAATTCGTTCTAATGGTTTGTCTTGGTAAGTAACAGATTGTTGGGCAAGATTCGGGGTAAATGATTGTGGTAACCTATGATTTAAGCTGTTTATGGAAAGTGTGACGATACACCCCTTTTGCTAGCTACTTACATAACTGATCAAATCATCGGTCTTCAATAAATCTAAAAAATTTCTTACCTAATTCCATAGATAAGTAAATAACTCAACTTTCTAGTTCAGCTTTTTAAACAGCAGGATTATTTTAGCCGCATCACACTCTTCCTCCAAGCTCCAAGAATGCAAATCAAAGTATTATGGGGAAACTGAATTAAAATAGAACATTTTTATTTTATTCTTGCGTAAATAGTACCTTTATAAGAAGCAGTCCATACAGGCCAGCTATATAGATACCAATTGAACCAATATATAAGTACCAATATATATAATGCAGTTATGAGAACCGGCAAGTGGAGAGTTGTAGGGATTTGTGAAAGTTGTAATCTCTAAAGAATACAGTTGCAGTCTATCTAATTCAAAGACTCTTGATGCAGTTGCAGTCTATCAAATTCGAAGACTCTTGATGCAGTTCAGTCTGTCTAATTCGAAGACTCTTGATGCAGTTCAGTCTATCTAATTCGAACACTCTTGATGCAGTTGCAGTCTATCAAATTCGAAGACTCTTGATGCAGTTCAGTCTATCAAATTCGAACACTCTTGATGCAGTTCAGTCTATCAAATTCGAAAACTCTTGATGCAGTTCAGTCTATCAAATTCGAAGACTCTTGATGCAGTTCAGTCTATCAAATTCGAAGACTCTTGATGCAGTTACAGTCTATCTAATTCGAAGACTCATGATGCAGTTCAGTCTAATTCGAAGACTCATGATGCAGTTGCAGTATATCTAATTCGAAGACTCTTGATGAAGTTCAGTCTATCTAATTCGAAGACTCATGATGCAGTTCAGTCTATCTAATTCGAAGACTCTTGATGCAGTTACAGTCTATCTAATTCGAAGACTCATGATGCAGTTCAGTCTATCTAATTCGAAGACTCATGATGCAGCTCAGTCTATCAAATTCGAAGACTCATGATGCAGCTCTGTCTATCAAATTCGAAGACTCATGATGCAGTTCAGTCTATCTAATTCGAAGACTCTTGATGCAGCTCAGTCTATCTAATTCGAACACTCTTGATGCAGTTCAGTCTATCTAATTCGAACACTCTTGATGCAGTTCAGTCTATCTAATTCGAACACTCTTGATGCAGTATAACAGTCTATTAAAAACAGTTGCTGCAGTTGCAGTCTAGCTTTCATTGGCGATCTAATTTCACTGCACGCACTAAGCTGCGTGATGTGCACGCTAGAAAGCCCAAAAGAAATTATCTACTTCCAGTGGTGGGCACAGCTAACCTAAACGTTAGCTTCGATAACCGCTAATCCGCTAACTGAAAAGTTAGCTTCGATAACGGTAAACCGATAAATCACCGAAAAATGTAGCGGAATTTGCCGCTAACCTCTAACCGCTAATTTTTAATATATAAATTTAGATTTGGCTTGATTTGGGGGGGGGAACTCTGAAAAAAGGCCTATAGAGCTGAACTTTAAGCCTTGAAAAGGAGCTTTCCAAAAAGATATAGCATGCCAAGATCAAATGATGATCATGAAACTACTTCATCGAAATAAGTCAAAGAACTCATAAGGTGATGCTGCAAAAATCCATGGAAGGACATCACTGATCGATATTTATTGCATGGAATATATTACGAGCAGCTTACATTCTCACTATAAGTAAAATAGAAGCATCCTTTCGTGGAAAATATTCAACATAATTACCACAAGAATTTAGAAGCAACATTCAAAAGCCCACAAGAAATACCAATTTAATGTGATTTAATGTAATGTAATGCAATAGAATGAAATGTAATGCAATTTAATGCATTGTAATCTTATGTTAAGTAAAATAATTAGTAATGTAAATACCAACTCATGAATGTAAATTAATGAAGAAAGGGTAGACCGTCGTTTTTCCTCGGCGACTCATAACGCATCTATAACTTTAAACAGCATATTTTATCCTCATTAAACTCAGCACGTTGCTGCTCGACTTTTCGAAGATTAAATATTCTTCAATAAACTTGGGCCGTACCATGGCACGCCGTCTAAAAACATTGTTGGCGTACGTACGGCCGCTGATCGCGCGACGATAATTTAACACTAGCTGAGAACTATATAAGCAAGGATCGAGGCGCTTTAATCAGAAGAAAATGAACTCAAGGAGAAAATGAGCTCAAGAGCAATTCTTTGAAGCAGCTGAACTCATTTGCCCTCGAGACTACAAGCAAAACTTTTATAAGGCCCAGATTTGAGTGGCACGTCTGCTATAAGCCAGCTGAAGACTTTTATTAAATCTGGATTATAAATTCTAGGGAGATTACAAATGTGATGTTTAAGCCTTTAAGGAATTCGGATTAATTCTTTTGTCCCTTTATGAAGGGAGGGGATATAATTCAATAATTATTTGTTGTTTACACACATTAACTGCGTAACTTAATAGCATGAAAGCAATATTGCTTAATCTTTATAATTAGCATGATAACGACGGTTTCATCACCTTATTAGGTAGTACATCTACTCGAGGTAGGGCAAGGAATCGCAAGTTCGCCATGAATGTACCGCGCGATTTATACATCCCCATGTACATTCCATGCATCACACCCCCATGTACATTCCATGCATCACACCCCCATGAACATTCCATGCATCACACCCACATGTACATTCCATGCAATAAGGTTGTCAGTTTTGTGGTGCGGCTCGTACCCGTATCCTTGCTGTCCACTCCTGTAAGGTTGTCAGTTTTGTGGTGCGGCTCGTGCCCTTATCTTTGCTGTCCGCTTTTGTGGTCCTCAGTGGTTTATTAGGATTCCTCGACGTTGTATCCCTGAGGCTGAGACTCTGTTTCCCGGAGCTTTTGGACCTAATAAATTGTGTGCCTTGTACAGAGGAATTGTGTATTGCCCGAAGATCACCAATATATTAAGAAAAGTTCCTCGTGTTTATTCCTCCTCTCTCCAAACGCAAGGGAATTTTGAGCCGGACCAAAAAGCGACTCTTTAGCCATTGTGTTAGAACCAATACGCAAGTCACCGTCAAGTCGGCACTCTACTCATAACTATTTCGACTTCGCGGCGGTGTTTCCGGTCACACATGCATCACATCCCCATGTACATTCCATGCATCATATCCCCATGTACATTCCATGCATCATATCCCCATGTACATTCCATGCATCATATACCCATGTACATTCCATGCATCACACCCCCATGTACATTCCATTCGGTAGTAAGCCTTTCTCTTGCAGGTCCAGCAGCGAGCGCTCAATGTTGCAGGTAATTCTTGCGCCTTCGTATATTGTGCGAGTTACCGATGATCTTTAGGTGGGTATACTAAATAATTGGAAACAATTAATTAGAAAAATTAGCATATATCGAGGCTATTTCACGCACTACTGATGATCCTTAAAAGGGTCTACTTAATAATTGAATAACATTAAATTCAAAAATTGATTGGCCTTAACAGCTTTTGTTAACACGTTGAGTGTGGCACAACCCTCCGGTTGGTTGCAGGGTCTTTTGTCCGGACAATTTCCGCGATTTTTTTTCAATTTCTTTAGACGACAAATATTTCCGATTGCAGTCCTACTTCATTAAATTTGAAAATGCACGGAGAAAAGGAAAATTTCATTTTTGCACCGGAGCCAACGAAATTTTGATTTTATTTTATATTATAGGCATTTTTAGCCGCGGATTTCAGGCAGGGCTGGTGGGTCGTGTCGCATGCCGCACTCAACGTATTAATTAATATATCGAATATTGCACGTGCAGCAAAAGTTATAAAGTGACTAATTCTCGAGAAAATGCCTTGATTTATACAAATATCAGTCTTTTCGTCTCAAAAATAATTCATCTTTTGTTTGGATATTCACCGAATAATTCGTAACATTTCTTGACTTGTTTTTTCTTTCTTTTGAAATTGGATAACAATCAGTTGGGAAAGCTGACGAGCTAGATGCTCCGTCAGCCTGTTAATATGTGGAAATGATTCATCTTACATTGGCCGTACCATGCATTTCTGCATGAAGTCGAAAACTCCGATTGACTAATACTGCTCGTAGCAATAAAAGTAAGGTGGCCAAGATAACAGAGCAAAAAAGGACTAATAAGGCCAAATAAGTCAAAAGACCACGCTACTAAGGACATCAAGAATACAAAATAATATAACAATTCCAGTATAGACAACAGGGAGTCCTAGACAAAATATCAGTGTTGTGGTGTATAACGGGATGTCCAAGACAAAATAAAAAAGCCATATGTATGGCAAAAAGTCCTAGACAAAATAACAGTGCCACAATAGACAAAATGCAGTCCTAAAGAAGATATAAGTGCAATGATGGATAAACATTAAGTCCTAGACAAGAAAAATATTCACTAATGGGTGGCGTAAAGTCCTCAGACAAAGGACCAGTGCACTAGGGACCTAAGGCACCGTACGGGAGCATATCGTGCAGAGCAGCAGATTAGATGCAGGCGGCAGCAGCGCGGCCGATATTCATCACGCCCGCATATTGCGTGCCCGCGCGACACGAGCAATGGCCGCCCAAACTTGCCATCTGTGAGGCCAACACAATTGAAAACTACCGCTCAGCTGGCCGCCCCAACTTGCCATCTGCGAGGCCAACACAATTGAAAACTACCGCTCAGCTGGCCAAGCGACAGCCATGACGGCCATTTTGATTTGGTTCCTACGAGTTTGGTGATGCTCTGCGATACATCGATCTAATGACATGCAATACAATGGGATAATGTTCATTGGTAATTTCATTCAAAGAATTTAATTCGGTAACTTGAAAATCGACCATGATTATTTTAAACAAATAGGCCTGTACATGAAATACTTATTATGTGACTTAAACTACAAACAAAACTCTTACTGGCAAAGTGTGTAAAATATCTTCATAAATATTCTTTAATTGCACTCATGAACAAGATACCATCACGACAGTTGTACAAGCGGTACCGCCATCTTGAAACTAAAAAAATGGGTACATATGTCGATACTGGTTTTCCAGGAATACCGCATCTCGCAACAGATTATCAGCTTGTAGTTGTCCGATTCACTACCAAATATTTCCGTTCAAACTCTCTCCCATCAGTTACCTTTACTTGACCTTTAATTATCCCTGCTTTTTATATTACTATTTATTTATTCTAAGAATTTTCGCTGTATGTTGTAAAGAATTTACACAATCGAAGAATTTGAATATTTTATTTTAAATGAAGTAATTTAACAAGAAACTCCAACGAGAACGGAGATGATCAATCCGCAAGGATGTGATCACTCAAGGTTAAAGCTTCAGCATTCAAGTTTTATTAATTTTCAATCTAGATTAAAATCAGAGCATCTCCCACTCCTCTGGTCGTTTCAATTTCTTTGGCGTATAAAATAATGGCAGTTTGAGCAACAAGTAGAAAGTCCACTACGTTACAGCTGCAGGCAGGCAGGTAGGTAGGATTCAGGATTCCTTATGATTCAGGATTGGTCGAGAAGCAGTAATGACGTTGACATGACATAACGAGGAAAGATACGAAAAATGAAGTACCGCGATGGCGCCAGAAAGTCGATACTGCAGAAAGAAATAAAAAACCTAGTCAAAACCATATCGCAAGGCAAAAAAGTCTCAGCACAAATGTATAGTCACAATTTAGATTCACTTTCATGCAGCAACTGACCTGAGGTTTTTAATGCCCAGTGTTTGTACTTTTGGTAGAAGAAACAAATTTAGGAAATTTAGAGGAAATCAGTAGAAGGGGTAGGAAGTTGGACTTGTAAATACAGAAAGAATAGCAAGAGGTTCAACTGCGTTTGAAATTAGATCAAAGACTTAAACTAGCATAGCACTATCCTCAGCAGTATAATCTTAACAGCCTAATCGGATTGCACTACCCCGCTATCTGAATATATCTTTGAATAGAATTTTGATAAAACTTGATTTAAATATAATTTTGATATAAATTTGAATATAAGTAATTATAAATTTGCGTATAGCTTTGAGATAATTAACGAGTTTAAATATACTTTAGTAATCTAATCGGACTAGCCGAGCTTTGATTTTCAATATTAAACAAACTTGATTGTGCTATTGACTTAAAAGACGTAGCCTTAAACTAACGTCCAACTTCCCACAGAAGCAAATTTGGCATATAGTTGATGCAACCAAAAAAAATGGAAAATTGACACGACATTCACGCAAACCAAGGGATAGAGAATCAGATTTGTAGGAAGGATTTTAGAGATACTTAATAACAGGTGAGCATGTCGCTGTTGCAGGTACTGCACGTATAGGAAACATTGGTCAACACTGGAACAACACGGAACAAAGTATACGGATTGAAAGCTCATTACGTAGGACTGATGGAACTACCACTGCTCTGCATTGCATAAAATATGTGAATCTTTCGAGATTGTCCTCTCAGTGCCCGACATTGACTAGTCCGCACAGTCGGACAAAGGACTACCGCACTGCGAGTCAAACAAATTAATTTATATACCCTATATTATCTTTGATTAATTCACACAATGTCACAATGTGATATTTCTCACAATATCTACCTCACCTCAAACAGTTTCCGGCATTATACATCAATCACACATACATATTACATATACTTTACATTCTTCCTAAAATATCCTCGTGCGCTTCCGCTCATTTAAACTAAATTACCCTTTTAATGTCCACTTTTGCGTCCATTTCACCACATTCCCGTTCAAATAACACTAGCCCAGAGAAGCCCTAACCACGCATGCGTTTCAGTTTAAACAGGCCATCATCGGGACGAATGTGACTCGTTACCGTGCACACGACATCGAGCACCGCCACCTAACGCGGGCCATTCCCCCGGTAACGAGCACGACTGCTCTCTTGAGAACTACATCTCAATTATAGAAGGCATACAGTTGGCCGGCAACGATGCGGCTCTAGTTTTCAATGAGGGCTTGTAGAGCCTAGACAAACAAGCGTGTTTTCCTTATGTCCGACTCCTCACCCCGGGTCTGCAGTGATGAATTTAACGAGCGGAGCAAATTTGCCAAACGCAGCGTTTGCAGCATGAGCCTCTGGTCTTGAATGCATACTATATATTCATGTCGTATTCAACTAAGAACTCTAAACCAATATGAACGGCAGGAAAATACATCTAATTTCCATTGAAAATGTTATCTGAACTGTCTACATGATCCATTGACAAATTCAAAAACTTTTAATTTTTATTAATTACGAGTTTTGTTTAACACTTCAGAGGGGCATTTTTTAAATGATGTAGCTGATCTCCGCAACGCTTTAATTGATAAAATGGTAAATTTTTGCTGCATTTTCTTGGTTTGTTATGTTGATTTAGGTTTAAGGTTGCAGCTTCCCACGTCACTGGATTAATTGCAGCGGCAGTAATGAAGCATCTTTATTATATATAAAATAGTTTTTAAGTCGTGTTTTATCAAGTTTTATTATATATGAACAGCATAATAACCTAATATTATTCTAATAATGGCATATTACAATAATCTTTCAGTAAAAAATCAGGTTCAAATTAGAAATAAAACAATAATCAAGCAATATTTATATGATAAAGTTATAATTTTAAAATGACAGAATAACTTTTTGTAAACCATGCTATAGGGACATGGTCAATTGAAACCGAAAATGAGAATCCGTTGATAAGTTTACCCTATACTGGATGACAATATTTCTTCAATCTGTAAAATCATGAATTATTTTTAAGATTGGATCGAAGAATTTTTTACATCAATATATCTTAATTACACGAATGATAAGTAGATGAGCACGATGGAAGGCAATTATTTGTTTCAAAAGTTAATGATTTCCCAGAACCGTAAATATTCTCTGCACATCAGTTACTAGTGTTCACACTCCTATTTATTTTCAGCACTCGGTGCTTACTGTATGATTTTAGTGCATATTTTGATGTATCATTTTAGTGTATCACATTTTAATGTCTCAATTTAGTGTATTACTTTAGTGTATCATACTAGCGTATCATTTTAGTGTATTACTTTAGTGTATGATTTCAGTTTATTATTTGCACATCCATCCGTGCACCAAAAGTGTCCCCATCTTATACCTAAAACTGCCTCTTCTTATTCCAGCAGCAATATTTACGATCATCTGTATATATTGATACTGTAAAGAAAAAATAAATTCGTACTGAAATACTTTACTATTTCGAGCTTCGATCAAGTAACATCAGTACCCTTATTTCAATTTAAAGTCATTGATTTGAGGTAATCAATCCCTTCGGTGGCCTAAGAGCCTTTTCGAGGTATCCTAGCTTCAGCAGCTTAATTTTGATGTAAAATTTACGATGAAAAAATTATCTGAGAAGAAAAGCACTCAATTGATGAAACAATATAACACAGTACTCACTGCAGTGAGTGACAGAGAGCGCATTTTCTCGTCAACGAAAACTTGAGGTCACGGACGGACGGACGGACAGACAGACAGACAGTCAGACGGACGGACATGGCGAGTACAATAGTGCATTTCTTCCATAAATGAGAAAATGCGCTAAAAAGGAATAGATGAAACGAGAATGAATAAGGCTTCTTCCATTCATTAATAATCAGCCAAGTTTCAATAAATTACAACTAGTATCTCTTTACCCACTACATTGTTCTCGTCGTAAATACAACCTTATCCTACACTTCCCGTAATTCTTTCTGATGTTAATACGCTGGTAATAAAATCATGCGGTGTTGTGCCGCCATTACACGTCGCTCTCGAGCATCTGTCTGACGCAGTAAACTCTGGCACCGCGGACAGTTGCTTTTAATTAACATCTGCCGCCGCACTTCAGCACAAACAAATTCAAAATTTTGTCTCACCCCAAGCGTAGCTTTCTACGACATAACCCTAACGAATGGCGCTGTAAATAAACTCGGTTTAGGGATAGTCTGGAGAGACATATCAAGTTCAAACTTTTTTGGGATCGAGAATGAAACGTGAAAACAAGATTTTTATCACAAGCAATAAAGTTGAATTTAAAATTCGAAAATCAATGTTTCAAAATTTTTAATGTTTTGATCTAATTTCGGTAGTTGTTTTGGCGAATAAACTTCCTACAATCAAAGTCATGGTTGTAATGTAATGGAATAATGTAATGTAATCGACATCTCTGGCCGACGGCAAAATTTTATGTCCATTTCCCAACCTGAAAAGAAGCTTATTCTCATTCCAAATTTCTGTTTTAATTGAATTCTAATACAGCAAACCACATTTCTCTGCCCGTTTGGTGAAGACATGAGAAACGCATTGAAAAATTTCCTCGTCATTAACTGAAGGATTAAATTGGTTTCAAAAACTGAAGGTCTTCTATTAACATCCTATTTACGGTGTAGACTGGAAACAAGAGATCCGGCCGTCGATAATTCTGCTTCAGAAACTTAAAACTAGATGGCATGGCGATGAACTGAGAGCATATGGTATAATCAGATATTGTTTTTGGCTGGCAGCTTTAGTCATAAAAGTCATGGGAGCATCCAAACAACAACAGGACTGCGCCTTGCCAGCCAAGCGCAAATATCTGAACAGAGAAAAGTGAAGGTCTGAGCTCAGCCAGACCGACCCGAGCAGCTTTTGTTTTTCTGGCCCGGTTTGCCCTCAGGCCTTCTCAGGTAATAGGGCAAATAATGGAGTTCCTGGCAAAAATCTGCGTCCCTTGACTAACGAGAAGGCAAGAGAATAGTTCCCTAACCTTGCATTTAAATCAACCTGCAACGGCGCATGCAATCCTAATTAAGTGGTCCTGGCAAATTTCGTGTTCACATGAGTAGCTTATTCCATTCCATTGCTGCGATATTGTTGATTTGACATGAGGATGTCTTGAGCAAAACCATTTTGATTAAATGAATGAAACAATTCCGATAACTCTATTTAAAACATAAGGAATATTAATACTAAAGAAATCAGAAATGTCGCCATCAATCGAATTTTCATTCATAATTTTCAAACGCATTTTTGCATAGGCTGTGAGTCAGTGACATATTTCAGTTCAATCATCCTAGTCTCCTTGATAGAAGTTAAGTATACTGCTCAGTCATGTCCCTGCCTTGCCTTACTACGTCTACAGAACCAAGAGTGCTGCTCAGTCAAGTCACTCGCATGCCTCACCACGTCTACAGAACCAAGAGTGCTGCTCAGTCAGGTCACTCGCACGCCTNGCCTCACCACGTCTACAGAACCAAGAGTGCTGCTCAGTCAAGTCACTCGCACGCCTCACCACGTCTACAGAACCAAGAGTACTGCTCAGTCAAGTCACTCGCATGCCTCACCACGTCTACAGAACCAAACTATAGCTCATCTGTTCTTCGCCCAGGAGGAACTGCGTTCAGCGATCGGTTTCCGATGGAGAACCTGTTGACCCTGGCGCTGCTTTCTTTAGACAACTAATTCGATTTCCAATCAACTTGTGCACTTTCAAGATACCGAAAATAGAACCACCGGTTTCTTGGGATGGGCTATCAGCATATAACACAGGCTCAAATATGCAATGAATGTCAGACTTGTGTTAAAAAATAAACAATTTATACGGCAAACCATTAATCAATGTTAAATTGCTTTTAGAAGGCAAAATAGACGATTCGAATTCGAAATTCACCATGTAATAAAAATTCAAACATGGTCCCAATTACGGGGGAAACGAATAGGTTCTGTGTCAGGGAAGAGGACTGAAGGGGGAAAATCAGCAGAAAAAATCAGCAAAATCTTTGCCAAAATCTTTGTTCACAAAACTTTTTTGACGAATCTGGTTTTACTTAAAAAATCTGCTAACTTATGAGCTTTTAGAGCATAGTGCTCAGAAGCATATGTTTAGCTGCTTCAGACACTCAGGCGACAATTCGATCACGAATGTAATGTGACACGAAAAAAACTCACATTTAACAAGAAACCATGCAGAAATTGAAAAATGCATTCGAATTGAAAGTTAAATAAGAAATAGAGAAAAACAATCTTTATGAGATTATAAATATAGTATATATTGTGGGCAAAATTTAGAGCACGCAAATAATGATTTACAAATTTTAATTTCAATTCCAACGATCCATCAGATATTTTATTAAAATTTATTATTCAATAAATCAATGCTTTAACAAGGTAACATTTCTCAGCACCTGTATAGTTGGCTTGTTTGAAATTAGCAAAGCGAAGTAAATTGTCTGTTTATAGCACCTCGAGATGGAATAACGAATGTAAAAATTTCAGAGCTAAATTAAATTTAGTAAATTTTCAACCGTATGTCCAAAGAGCGCACGGAACAGATTCACAAGAAATTGTACCATCAAAAGCCAATTAATATCGACGCGCAGGACCATACCAATATCCGTCCAGTTGATAATTTAACTCATGCATGAGAAATTACCTCCAAATCATCACTTCGGTATAAATACTCCTAAGGCCCAGAATAATTCCTGACTTGCGCACTCCACCGAGCACATTTGATGTCAACGACCGGAGAACTTGAAACCTCTTCGGGCATCGGATAACAATTTGTCCAGGGTTTATATAACATCACAAAATCCAGAAATGGAAATAACGCCCACCATCTACGAGTAATTTTAGATGGAAATGAAAGGCTTCCATTTGAAGCGAGCAGACCTTCACATGTCTGAGGTAAAAATATCTCGCCCACACGCGCGTCGTTAGCTTCGCAAGGAAATACCATGACTCAGCAGCTTTATTATTGTTCTATGAAAGCAACAACTTCTATGCAATGGAAGGCCGATTCTATTTCCGTCTCACGCATCCAATTAATTCCAATAGCAAAAAAAATATTGAATATTCGTTCTCGTGCGCAGCCCTTTGACGGTTCGTAACTAAATCATTCAAATGTCATTAAAAACTAATGGACAAAATAAACAGAATAAGAAACGTTAAGAAAACGACAAGTTACACCTGGAGACCGTACTACAATATTAAGACGGTCTCTTCTCATATGTTTTACATTAGCTTTACTCGCACACAAATCGCAGCGCTGCAAAGGTACTCTCATTTTACCCAACAACTGATGGTCCTACATCTTATCAAAGAGAACGTCTGCTGTAACGTTAAATAATATTTATAGGCTGCTCTGAAATTACATTCAACCACGCTCTGAATTATTAGGGTGTGTTAGTAGCCTCAATTGTACGTCACTCAGCACACACTTCAATGCGGCATTGAAGACGGTATCGATGAACGGCGATTGTGGCATATGGCATCAAGGCTTCTTGGGGCTCCTGTCATTCACGCATCAGATATGAAGTCCCCAAAAACAATTGGCGAAACCTTCATGAATGGACGCTTAGACATCTCTGTCAAGATATCATCCGGTCAAAAGGATGACGAAAGCATCTGAACCTGGCCTGTTGACATCATACCTACCCATTGTTACTTCTGGTACTGAACGGAGCCGATTTATTAGAAAAAAAAAATTTTGTTCTCCATTTTATATTCCTCTCATTTGACGAGTTACTTCTAGGTTATAGTTTATATAAGTTAATCGTTAGCCATCAAAAATTGGACCAGAATTAGCATCTGGGGCATGATCTTTCCCCACGTTCAGTCCTTAATTTTCAATTGTGTTCAGACGAACTCTTCTCTCAAATCAACTGCAGAGAATCGCGAAACAAAACGTTGATTATTATTCATCCATTTGAAAGCTCTATACCCGTTCTTCCGTTGATACATATGCATTCAAATTCAAAGACATCAGCAAAAAACTTGTGTGATGACGCACTAAAGTTTGGTCAGTCGTCGAGATGAAGATTTCGCGTGTACATTGACACGTGAGATAATGTTTCCTTTGCAACTCTTAAGGCGCTTGCGATGCGTTTTCCGCCTTATAGAGCATTGCTACGAATTTAAATTAATGTTACCGTTTAATCAATGTTTAATTAATGTAAGGTAAATGATATTGGAGGCACCGACCAAGAAAGCCATCCGCCGTAACATGAGTTGCCATATTCGCTCGGGGCGATGTCGCCAGATCGAGTGGAGTGCGGGGCGGTAACTGTATTAAATTCAACGTCTCTCAGGACGCTTGGAAATGTGAGAGATGATGGATAAATCACAAGTTAACTGAATTACGGCAGTGGATAAATAATGAGTTACCCAAGTTGCAGCGACGATAAGCTGATACGAAGGATGGGAGACATAGCAATGATAAACAAATAACCCATTGTAGAATGTCAGACCGTATAGAACTGATTATAGTCAAAACCTCTTTTTTCTGCCCGAGCCTCGTAAATGACAACGGTATCTGAAACCTGCCGACAAATCGCCTCCTTCGGTCAAACCTTCCCACAACCTCAGGTGGATTTTAAACGGGAATTTATTACGTGCATAGGAATCGTATGGCGTTGCAACCCTTTTTTGATAAAATAAAGGGAAACCGAATTCCGAAAAATGCATTCACTTCAGTTCGCAGCGCTCTAAGATGTTGCATTGAGAGGAGGCATGCAGGCTCGTCACACTGCCTTGCCGCCCCTGCCGTTTATTAATAGTTCGAAACTTACGGAAAATGTCATACAGAGAAGGAAATGATATTTGCGCACTGAAGAAATTCATTATAATTCTCATGTAATTATTATATTCATTCCATTCATTTTACTGTCGTAAATCTCTGTAAAATGAAAATGTCTGCTTTCAAGACCAACTTAATCAAGTTTCCCATTCAACTCGGTCCTGTGGGTTTCTTGATTATTTTCATATATATGGCGGTGCAGGGTTGCTTTATTCTAAATTTTACAGGCAATTTAATCCCACGTGATTCCATTCTCTACAAAAAATTGATAGTACGTCATTTAAGAAAATTCGAAAAAATGTGAGGCTTTAAATGAAAGTCTAATAAGTTTAATAAGTTAAGTTCTCTTCAAGTCCTGTGCCTTGAAGAGAAACCGGAGGATTGTCTTTGTCAAGGTTCAAAGGTTAACATACTAGAACTATTGAACCAGCCGCACTTTTTATTTAATAATCCTGAAACTCAGGATGCTACTGTGGTTAGTTGAAGTTCAACCATTCACGCTATGTTTCATGCGAGAGAGTGAACTCTGTCATTTCGTATTTTAGCACAGCAGTCATTGATTAAGACGACGGTCATACCTCGTATCACTGTCTAGTGATATGACATTCATCATGAATCGTGATGCATTAATCAAATCCTGAATTCAGGAGAGAAATTATGATATTAGAGAAACACCTTACGTCATCATTTACTTGCATCATCCATGTAAGCGTCATTTATGTAAACAAGCTCGCATAACGTAAACAAACTCACGAAACTCAAAACTTAAGAAAAAATTAAATGCATTCACGCACCTCAACTATAGAGACTACAAATACAGACATAGAGCATCAAGCCTCAAACCTCATACATGTTATCTATTTTACAGAAGTGGGCTATGTATGAATACCAAATCGGCGAGCCCCAGACAGCAGCGGATACGCTATGCGCATAGTTCCTTAGCGTCTTAAGTACAAATGCAGAGGCACGCTGGGAGACTACGAGCAGTTGCGCATGCTAATGCTGCACTGTTTGCTCTCGCTTAATTCAGCGTTAAAACCTGCACACGGAAAAGCGACAACCCTGAACACGCGGCAAACTGCATTATCTTCCACGACACTGATTCTCGGTGCAGTGATGGCACTGATTCTCGGTGCAGTAATGGCACTGATTCTCGGTGCAGTGATGGCACTGATTCTCGGTGCAGTAATGGCACTGATTCTCGGTGCAGTAATGGCACTGATTCTCGGTGCAGTAATGGCACTGATTCTCGGTGCAGTAATGGCACTGATTCCCGGTGCAGTGATGGCACTGATTCTCGGTGCAGTAATGACACTGATTCTCGCCAGGCCAGGCATATGCCAGTCACGGTCCAGTTCAATGTTCTTTACTGCATTTGTATAGAAGCATTCGCACTTTGGGCATGGCAGGTGCCTTGCATGACTGATTTGAATGCTTCTATGGGAATGCATAATTAAAGAATTGGACTGGACCGTGACTGGCATATGACAGACATATTTTCGGCGTACGGTGCGAACCAGGGCCAAAGAGGTTCGCATTTTTCAAGGTCAGCGTGTGTAGGAAGAATGCAATTCACATAACATGTAGCACATGTAACAACACCTCCTGGAACTCTCTCATGTTGCTCGAATGCAATCGGCTCTGCTCCACCAGATTTGTGTTCCCTAACTGACCTGAGAATTAACTTCGTTTGAGCGAAGATGACCAAATACTCCGCCCTCATGCTGGAGTGTGGCTGATTGTATTAGCCGGACTGAGGTCATATATAACAACCCTTCCAAGAAGCTCGAGAATATGACCGGCCTCAGGTCTAGAGTTCGTTCCGAAGACTTCATCAGCTACATTACCGGATTCAGAGAGTAAATGAATATCAGAATAATCTTATGATACACTGATCTATTTAATCTATACATTTTCTATCGAATCATGAGTTTTTGTGCGTCGAAACTACTCCAGCGTCGAAACTACTATCTGCAATGTGGTTGCCTCCTCCTGCATAAACAATATCTCCCCCCCCCCCCATCGTATGTAGAGCCATTGCTATATTTACAAATTGTCAAACTTTGACTATAAACGAACAAAGAATTGCCCGATTGATAAGAATCCATACGGCTGATGGAAAGAACGCAGTACGACAGCCAAGTTCAGGTATATGGTTATTTTTATGATCAGTTCTGCCGGATGACAATAAACCATGAAGTTTGCTGAGCACAAAAAAGTTTTTAATTTAAGGCGAACTGAATTATTTTGCTTTTACAATTAAATTAGGAATTTTTGAAAAGTTATTAAATTCAATTACCTTAGGATGACTCTCTTTCAGATTTAACTTTGAAGGAAATAAAGATTCCGAACTTAATTTCAAGAAAAGCGCCGTTACTCGACCATTTACTCGATTACAAAATTCGACGCATTTACGTCCGGCCTCGTGGTCGTAGCTTGAATGATTTCTGCTGATTCAGGAGTCAATTTTTTCATTGTTGCATCTAAAACACATTTCGTTCTACGAGTATGTAGGATTCTGGAGGCCATTCAAAGTGAAAACTTTGTACGTTATATCCATTAAATGACGCGTTCGAAAATGCATGTCTTAAGATCCACGATGTTGAAAATACTTGCAATGGTCGTAAGTACAGAGCTGATCGTGGTCCATTGAATGGTTCGGTGAGTTTACTCCGAAACCTAACCGATGGTGGCACATCCCATCAGAAAGAGAGACGGCATGCGCCTGATCAGACAGATCTAGGCAGCGGGGCCAACAATCCAAAATTGTGAACCCATCTCAAAATTCCTCTTTGAAAATTCATTGGAAATTCGACCGAATTCAGAATCTCATTCTCCCGGCCAGACATTGCAAACTGAGATAGGCTACTGGGTCTCTGTCAAGGATGGTTTCTGTTGAGATGAACATGGCTGGAATCTATGAGCATGGTCGACTGTTCGAGGCATCATAAGTACAGCAATTACTGCGTTTTCCATTGAAAATTCACACTGTAAGTCTGATATTTCAGATATATAGTTCATAGATATAAGATGCTTCATATTAACTTATTTCATTGAGTGTTTAGAAAAGCATGTACTTCTCATGATAATTGACACAAATCAAAATCAGGAACAATATAAGACAATATTTGCTTTACATGAGCTAGCTAGCTAGCTAAAAGTCTTCCTGTCTTTTTTTTTTTATAACGCCCAAAAATTTCCAAAACGCATACATCGTAATTCAATTTCGCAAAATTTTTCGAAAAACAGGGGGAGTTTATGGGTGAAGAATGTAAAGGGAAATTTCCCTAATCCGAAATTTGGGCATGAGCTCCTCGCATCTTTACGACGTCATCCACGAGGTAAGAAGTGGACGCGCGTCTCTTCAGTATTAGACGCACGCAAGAAGACTGTCGTTATTTTTGTTCCCTGTGGCGTAAGACGCCTTTGCAAAAACCATAATGAGACTGCTGGGGTCTTGCCTTTATTAAAATAGACAAGATGTCGAGAAGACTTGAGGGATACTGGGTGCTGGAAGAAGCTGGGGCTTTGGAGATACTCGTATTATTTTAAGATAGGAAGATAATTATGAATAACTCACTAAAACGATCATTTTGTTAAGATACTAAAATACTAGTCCTTTGTATATTACGAGGCAGTGTTTAGAAACTCAAACTAAAATGCAAAATGTGATTTGAAATTATTATTATATAAGAGTAAATGAATCATTCTATCTTTAAACTAAAACTTTTAATTGTTACAGATAGAATCTCAACTATTATCGTCTCTGAATTTTCTATTATTATTAAGATCGAGATCATCGGATGTACAGCCCTTCGAAGTTTATTGATAAAAGTTCCCAAGAAAATAATTTTCATGGACTTGCCTACAGTTCTTCGTGGGCCTGAGCTGCTAAAGTGAATCCGACGAGGGCCCGAAATGCCGTTTTTACCATTTCTCCTGAGTACTTAGTTTTTAAGTCAGCTCAAGAGCGCTTCAGAATGCTACGTCCTACATGACGCAACTCATACACGATCTGTAATTGGTTTGAGCTTGTTAACGGGCTGCCCAAAGCAATGTGGGTGACGTGGGGGGCCTTTTTTTGGCTCCCATTTTAATTACCATGCATGGTAACTTACCAGCGAGGGGGATAAGGGTGTCAGCTTTTCGTCGGTCATCCGAAAAGAGTGTGCCAGGTGTAATACGTATATACTCATGATATGTAGCATCGTTAGAACATCGATAAAGCATGAATTTTCCATGCTTAATTAAACATCTTATCCAAGTTTAGAGTGGGCAACTGGCATTCTCGACTCGAACGTGAAGCAGAATTGGAACTTAAGCCGGGCAGTCTAGAGTACACTGGACGTCTGCTCCAATTACCCGAGTCTTAAGAAGCTGGGCCGCTCTGTCTCAAACAAACCCAGAACTTTAACAAACTTTCACCGGCAGCGGAGTGATTCATTTCAAGTTCCAGACTTGCACGAATCATGCAAATCGGATTGAAACTGTAATTTCGCTGTGTCTCCGAGAGAACGTTGCCCCATGCAAGTTTTAGGCCCCTCCTGCCCTCGGGGAGTGTAGTGTTCTTTTTGCGGTTTAATATTAGGAGGACCCAAACTTCTTAATTGATAGCTGGATATTAGTTCAGAGTAAGCGTTTTAATTCCGCTTGTGTATTTGTTTACACATTAATGTTTAGTCACATTAATTTAGAAGGAAATTTCCAACTAATCAGACATGAGTCGTCTATACCCTCCACTGAATGCAACACAAAGAATTTTCCCAGAATTGTTTTCCTTAGATGTTTTTTCTCTGACTTATGAGCAAGTGTTCCAATATAAATTTGCTTGTAATGCAGCAGCATTCTAAAAACACGATTAAGGTCAACCCGGACGCTAGGGAAGGTACAGGGACATGATATGAAATTGTAATGTGGAGCTTGCTCTGATCAGAGCGTGTTCCCAAATGTCTCAGTCATTTCAACGTACTGAAAGCTCAACCAAAAATATTTTCAACTTGAATTTTCGAATACCTCTGCAACAACCTGACTAAACCTTTCAAATTTCTGCAGCATTTGAACATTGAAGAAATTCACAATTCCTCGTTTATCAATGCAGAGGTATGATCTAAAACAAAATTTTAAATATTATATGTAACTCGTATTTTAAACTTTTATGCAGCTTAAAGTGTAGCCGTGGATATGTGGTCACATGCTGAGGCACACATAATAACTAAAATATGATATAATATCAAATAGACCAAAACGCCGAAGCCTCTCACAAGCGAGGACCGTTTTAGGGCTGTGAGTGAGAACATTGGCCAGCAAGATGTTAAACTATCGGACACAATTACCCTGTTTATGAACAACAGTGAGATTTAACACATGACTTACGTCTGTAGGGCTCCACACGTTGACACGGCACTAATTCATGAGAAATACATGAATAAAACCACCAATGAATATTTTGTGCACACCTTGTCTATATGCACGAATCAATGGACAGAATGACGAAGGAGTGAATACATTGCGCGGGCCGTACACGCGATGGTGTATTAATTCGTAAGTTCGGTTCAAACATTCAACTGAATCGACCTATACAACTGCTGCGTGAACCTTCGTAATGACGTTATTTTTGTTCGGCGATCCTATGCTTCCACGAACGGTCGATGCAAGTGTGATTGATGGATATTGGCCACAATCCCAGACATTGGTTACAATCCTAACTTGTATTGTGCAACGCTACAAACTCGTATGACTATAAAGAGACTGTACATCCGTCATGTCTCCCTGTTGCTGATTCCATCTATGAACAAACCTTTCTTAATGAAAAGTATGGAGGATGTTGTAAACAACAAAAAAATGATATAATGGTTTGGATTTACCTTAAAGATTCGAGCGACAACCGGGCAATATCGTTGCTCCAGCCTCGGCATACACTTAGACCAAATTATCATGAAGCCTGAGTATTTTTCGGGCAACCTTGCCTCACATTTTTGCGGACACGGAAGAAGCAATCCATTTTTTGCTACAAAATTTGCCTCATTTGAATAATAAATTCACACCTGGCAAGAGGCGCAAATGCTCGCAAATATCTGTCATGCATCAATGAAGTAATAGTATAACCACATTAAAGAGAGGTAGCGGAGTGTGTTGGTCTTTACATGTAGTCAAATTAAAATGGTCGTGGTGCTAAAGTATAAAACTTGTGATAAGGAGCCAGGGAGTCCATGATCAAAAGCATCTGCAAATCAACCATTCCTTCATTTGAAACTAAAAATGAAATGCTCGTTCCATCAAATGATACAAATAATCTTATTAAACACGTGATTAACATCGTGATATTGAAGTCGTATGATATACCTCGTTACTCGGACGATTGTTCTGGTATACGAGTACTTATCGTGCCACGGTGCCATAGTAGAACAAAAAGTTCGATACCAGGACTTCCCAAGGATTCTGCACGCGTCAGCGACTCTTATTAAATACTATGCAATTGCGTGTCGATGGCTCAAGAACCATAAATGGTTTTCACTCTTCACAACAGTAAATTCAAAAGGGATCAACGAGTCTTCTAAATAAAAAATTTTCACTGATCTTTGAGATCCATGTCACAAGCCAATCTGGCTTTCAAGTCGACAAGTAAAATTTAATTTACTAAATAAATCTTTTTGTTTCGTAAAGATTTGATGTAATTCAGGCTGCCTATAATAACTAAACTACATGTTCGATATCACAGCGGCACAGCCCGCGCCAAGGAAATGTGATTCTGATTGTTGAATGTCGAAGGGAAAGGGATAATTATTCATCATGAATCTCGTACTGCGGGCCAAATGCGTCTTGCAATAACAGCAACTGTGTTACTGCATTCACAGGCTTTACTGGGCGTTGCTTGTGGTGAGGAATGTTATTGTAGATTTATTTTCCTTGTAATGGTAAATATGATCCTTTTGTCTGTAGCAGCCGCTGGGCAATTGAGGGCAGATGCGCAGTAGCCACGTTCTCTCCGGGCTGACCTGCATAACGACGCATTGAGGACGGAGGACGACAAATGCGGTACACGAGCCCTTTAATGGTCTAGAAAGTCAAAAGCTCGACATAAGGAAATCGCTCCCCACATTCACTGCACACCTTATAACAGAGTGTTGTGCTACCCCTACCTAATGCGCACCATATTTTAGTGTATGGGACTAAGTTTACTTAATTAAAAGTCCCTCCGTGGAGTAGGCAACTGCCCTTACATTTGGCACACCCCAACATGAAATATGTGAGCTAACATAACGCGCCCTCTTTGGAGAGTGGCGACTTCTTTAATAACTATACTACCTCTTATGGCGTATGAGGTGACGCCAACTTTGTGTGATATCCACCATGGAGTATGGCGTTCATTCCATCTATACGCACTCAAACTAGAGTGTGGAGTTCACTCCACTCCATGCCACCTACACAACAGAGTCACTCCACTCTATTCACTTTTCCCTCCTTCCACCTCCGACCACAGCAACATCTCGGTCGCGCTCACGGACCGATCAGCGGCCACGGTCTAGGTGGCCGGCGTTGGCAAAAGCCATCAACGAAATGAGCAAGTATAATAAGAGAGCCGCCGCCTTGCCCGGGCTCTTGCAAGTAATGCATCTATGAAATATTCCGACTGGGTGCCATAACCGCTATTTATTCCACTGCTGCCGTAAAGATGCGCCTGGAATTGGCCACATGACCTGACTTGGCAACCGTAGCACAGCCGTGCTTGGCGCGATCTCTTTAAACAAAGTGTTCCTTTAAAAACTCAATATAGAAAAAATATAGAATCCACTATAAAAATCAATATAATATTGCGTAAATCAAACTGATTATGAAGGAATAGACAGAATGAAACCAACAACATTTTCAGAAATGAGCCAGTTTAACACCTGCTGCTTGTGCTGACAACATATTAGGTACGTTGCTGAAAACTTGCGTATCGCCGATACGCAACTCTTACGGCATCGACTGTGTTCAGGCCACGCTTTGAGCCACCGCACGCAATTCCCTCGAGATGGTCGTAATAAGAGGCCGGGAACTGGGCTCGGTGAGGTGGTTAACGACTTGATAACGACCCTGCGATATGTTAACGTCCCAGCGACCTGATAACGACCCTGCGATATGTTAACGTCCCAGCGACACCCGCGATATGTTAACGTCCCAGCGACCTGATAACGACCCCGCGATATGTTAACGTCCCTGCGACCTGATAACGACCCGCGATATGTTAACGTCCCAGCGACCTGATAACGACCCGCGATGTGTTAACGACCCTACGATCTGATAACGGGTTGCGATATTATAACGTCCCTGCGGCCTGATAACGACCGTGCAGCTTGCATGGTATCGGCTCTACGTTAAACCCTGTTCTCAATAACCCCCTCAAAAACAATCGTTTAATCTAGGCAAGAAAAATTGCATATTAAGTGGATGACATAAATTTGGAACTGCTCGATGAGTCGCGTCGAGCGTTGCAAATGAAGCCGTGCAGAATGACTATACATCAGGCTTTACCAAAATAACTGCTCAATGCGTGGCCGCCCCGCGGCCGGCTGTAATACGACCATCATTTGCATCTTTGTTCTCATATAATATTCCGTTAACGAAAATGGCTGGAATCTTCTCATGAAAGGTCTTAGAAATCTCGAGAGCGTTCTCCGCTTTGTGTGTATGTGCGAATAATGAAGTTTTTATTTTTTTAGTCTTATTGACAATGAACTGCAGGACTCGCCGTTCTTCCCTGTCCCTAATGTAACAGGGCGCAATGCAAAGCAAAGATGGGTATTTTTTTAAAACTTTACCACTTGGTATACTTAAGAAGGTGAATAAAGTTCAGCAAAAGCGAGGTGAGTTGTCTTTGCTGAAGTTATGAAATTGAGTGAATGAATGAAATGTTAAAATGTTATGTATACATACAACATATATGTAGATTTGTTATATTTGTATACATTTATTGAACTTTTTCTCGTAATTTTTCCGAGATTTATTTAGCAGATGATTTTAATAGCGTTGAATTTTGATAATTTAATCTAATATCTTCTACGGCCGTAATGCAAAGCAATTGAATACTTCCAATTATTCACGCCAGGTTCTGAGACGGAAATTCATGTAAGAAAAGAACTTTCTCAGCAGGCAAAGTCAGGTTGAATGAGCGTTGAAACAACAAATTTCGCGACGTTGAAATGACGGTGAAGAGTGAATCAACGTAATTTTTTCAACTTCGTACATTTCGATGTTGTTTCAACGTTGAAATAGCGTGAATATTGTGACATTCATGTTAGAGCATTTAACCTGATAAAACCTTTTATAAATGCGCTTTTAACGTCAGAATTCAATGCGATTTATTTGCCTGCTGGTTGCAACATATTGAGTGATATAATAAATTATGAATAAAGGCAAGAATATGAGAAAATAAAATTATTTCTATTATTAAACAGTCACATGAATAACCTCAGATGGCCAAATGAAAATTCTAGGCAAGTCATAACAGATTCAGCCCCGTGACTGTCAGAATAATGATAAATGAATTTCTAAAATTCAAAGCTGTATAAAAGGTGAATTTATCCTTCGGCACGTGTGATCACAAGTCAGTCAGTCCATATATACGTCCATTTCCATGATTGCTGCAATAGACGAAAGTGTTTACAAGAATTATACAGAGGCCATCAATGGCAGCCACTGAGATTTGAGTCGTTGTTTGAATTATGAACAAAACTTCCTGTTAATCTATGTAAAATGATTTTATATTCAGTGGAAGAAACTTCACATGAGAGATTTTATTAGCTTACCCATATGAACTCACCGCCTCGCTCACAGCAGTTTGCAATTTGTTTCACAGGCAAATAGGAGCCCAATTAAACTTGGCAGTCGAGGCACTCCAAAATTGAAATTACATATTTGGCCAGCGCCTTCACTGCAACGGTATATATAGCGACAATGTCGCTCCTTCTCTAATTATGAACAAATAACAGAATTTTCACTGGCCGACCAACACCCATCCAACGATAACAAATAAAAAATACAAGATTTTCATCATGGATCTCGGAAGCTGGCATTAGGAGCGAGTGTTAATTTCCTGTCAGCGTTTCATGGGAGACGAGGCGAATATTCGCTCGACAGCGATGGCGCGACCGCGGGCTAAAGGGGCGACAAATTTGCCAATATTTTGCCTCGATGATTTGTTATAACAGACAACCTGGATATAGATGGAAGTATTTTGCCTCGAGGATTTGTTATAGCAGACAACCTGGATATAGATGGAAATATTTTGCCTCGAGGATTTGTTATAACAGGCAACCTGGATATAGATGGAAATATTTTGCCTCGAGGATTTGTTATAACAGACAACCTGGATATAGATGGAAATATTTTGCCTCGTGGATTTGTTATAACAGACAACCTGGATATAGATGGAAATATTTTGCCTCGTGGATTTGTTATAACAGACAACCCGGTTATAGATGAAAATATTTTGCCTCGAGGATTTTTATAACAGGCAACCTGGGTATAAATGAAAATATTTTGATTGAAATTTGTTACAACGGGCGACCAGGCTATGAAATAATACGGAGCTATATTTGTGGCTACCGCGAAATGTTAAGTCCACAAATTTGCCGACCTTTTGCCTCGAGAATTTATTGCGACAGGAAGCCCATATTTAATATACTACATGAATATTTGTGCGACCACTGGGTGAAGAACCGACAATTTCAACGATATTTTCTTGCTTCGAGGATCCTGCTACAGAATAGACTCTGATGTAGTAATTCCTTTAGATTTATAAATACGATCGATTTCCATTCAGTGTTCGTTATCAGCTTACTTTTTTTACTATATTGTAAATTAATTTTCTTCTCTGTTTTTAATTGAAAAAATTGATTATAATTACTGGGTGATTTGTTTTCATTTATGCCACTAAATTTGTTCTCATTCATATATAATCTTTGAGCAAAGTTTTGCTCCTTCATCCGCGTAACTTGTTTATTTATATTCAATTTATTTTGAGAGTTCAGAGAAAAACGACACAACAAATACTAGCAGATCTGAAAAAAAAACATTGCATGAAACTACACAAATATTCCATGATCGAAACTATGCAGCGAACACTGAGCGACCTATCAGCCTGCACCTGCTATAGCAGCTGTGTTGCCTGCACCTGCTATAGCAGCTGTGCTGCCTGCACCTGCTATAGCAGCTGTGCTGCCTGCACCTGCTATAGCAGCTGTGCTGCCTGCACCTGCTATAAGAGCAGTTTTTTTGCTTACAACGTTTCACTATTAATAATTTTTTGGATTGAAAAAAGCCGCTGCCTCATGAGTCAGCGAACGTGCTGGTCATGCAGTGATACTTCACTGGAGAAAGAGTAAACTAAATGTTCGTAGCATTTGCCGTAGATTTAGGTCGAATGCGTATCCGTTCATTTGCCACTTCTAAAACATTCTACTTGCGCTGAATCTGAATTTTTATAGATACTATAATGCGACCAGTATGAGGGAATAGAGATAGATCCTCTTGATACACACTCATTGAGGCGAGAAGCAGCAGTGTGTAAAAATATAAACGAAACGTTTTATTCATAACAGTTTTTATTTCATAAAAGTTTTCTCATGAAAGTTTTATTCATAACAGTTTTTATTTCATAAATGTTCGATAAATAAACGAAACGTTTATATTTCAGAGAATGAGCGTTATCATAACTGAAGACCGGCCCTTCTAGCCTTCTATCATGCCAAGGAATATTCTTTCCCACCAACTGTGCACGGATCACAGTTTCGGATGTTGATCTAGGTTATTATCGGTCTAGGTACAATAAATTCTAGTATAACTAGCAATAATATTATTCAATAGTTTCCCAGGACGTGTTCAGGCACATCTGCAGGTGTATGGACAGCTACGAAATCACTTTCGTTTCTTGCATTGGGGTTTAAAGCTTGAATTTACATACGGCATTAGCTCTTCTAACGGCCGTCGGTGTCTTGAGCAGAAGCTTGCCAGCGGAAACGCTCTACACTTTCTTACTACAGCTGGCAGGCGCTCTACACTTTCTTACTACAGCTGGCAGGCGCTCTACACTTTCTTACTACAGCTGGCAGGTGCTCTACACTTTCTTACTACAGCTGACAGGCGCTCTACACTTTCTTACTACAGCTGGCAGGCGCTCTACACTTTCTTACTACAGCTGGCAGGCGCTCTACACTTTCTTACTACAGCTGACAGGCGCTCTACACTTTCTTGCTACAGCTGGCAGGCGCTCTACACTTTCTTACTACGGCTGGCTGGCGTTGTACACTTTATTACGGATGGCTCAAAACACGTTATCTCCAACAGTGAATATAAAAAGTCAAAAGTCGGTTTTCGACATAAATATAAAATCATACAAATAATGTATTATTTTAGGCCTCGAAAATCTTGATAATCTGTGAGTCCTTTGACTGCACGAAGCCGCTAGCGTCAGTGACTCATAGGTAGCCACTCAGTAACTACTACATTTAACTCCCCGCTCCTCGACGAGAAATAAATAAAAATGACCATTGACCAGAACTACGATTTGTTTGGTTTCATTACCACATAATAAGTATGAAGCTGTTTCGATCTCTATTATAAGTTATCGTCAAGTTTTTTTTTATATGATTAATCGTTTCCAATGAAAGCCGGCGACTTTAGTGTTGTGGTTAGCGGCATTGACTGTACTTGCCAGTACGCTGTTTGCTCGTACGCAAGCAGCCTTCATATTTGTTCATAGTTTCATTACTTACAACAACCCCTGAACATATAACACTGGTTACAATATACGCGTTATTGTAGGAGGAGACTACTTTTGATCATACCTAGGCTATTACCTAACGTTAGGTTTTGCGAAAGTTTCCAGGTCGGAGAACAATACTCGGAATGCCTCGCCTCTTTCTCTAACCACTGAAAATAATATAAATATGCGAGATTATACAAACAATAATCAAGATTTAATGCATATTGATGCAATAAATATTGAAATATAGGGTTTTTTCAAGTAAATAATCCATTATAAGTAGGGTTTAAGTATGGTTGTATTTGATACGTGGCTAAAGACTTACCTGGACTTCATATAAGTAAATGTTTATTATGCGGACACTTCAGTAAACAATACTTTCGATAAAGTTCACTTCCAAAAATATTCTTCTATCATTAATGGCATTGAGAATCAAATTGCTGCTGCCAAATAAGTGTAAGAAGTTATCATCACACGAGCGCAACGCAGCGCAACTCACTTCGCAAGAGCAGCAGACACACTGACCTCCGCGCAGCATCCGCACCTCAAGATTGACGACCACGCGCGTCTCAGTCCATTTACCTCAGCAGGTCACATTGCAAAAGTTTTTATAACTACTTACTTTTCTAAGTATGGTTAGTTACAAAATCACCACGCGCGATGTCATATCAGAGTGGAATGAGATCGGCACAGTCTTTCGACATTTATTGTATGTAATATGTGAAAATAATACAATTCGCCTTCTTTGAGAGAACAACCGAAGAGTGGATGTATGAGAGAACAAGCGATGAGTGGATGGCAATGATTGTGGGTCTGGCTGAGGGAGCAACTGCGGCTATGTTTGAGAGTGTGAAGAGATATTTGGAAAACATGGAGGTTGAGGAAGAGGAGGAGGATGATAAGAGTGGGGTATTGAGAGGTGGAGGCTTCAGGGAGGGGAGGATGGGAAGGCGAAGGTGACTGTGCCGAATGTTTTAGTACATTGCTTCTGTTTTTTTAGGATGTTGACATGGAATGTTTTAGTCTAGTCTTTTAGGATTGTTGTGAATACGTATTAATTGAACTTTTTGTTAACTTACGAGTGTGGCGTGAACTTCTATTTGTTTACGCTAGTAAAAGAGATTTTATATAGCGTGTTTGACCGATTTAAAGGACGTGACCAGAAGTCAGTACGCACTCAATTCCAATTTCAACACATGCGCCCTAACGATTTCCTTATCCTAACTATTAGTTTACTAGAGTAAGTCCGAAGATCTTAGTAATGTTTGGGCAGTTGCGTAACCAACGTGAACAATACTACCCGAGCATAATTCATCCCTACCTAAAATGATTAGCTTAGAGATCTATGATAAGAATACAAAATGCAAATTTGGTTCATTCATACAAAATCTGGTTTCCGTTACAGTAAAAAATGCTGCCGATCAACAAGTTTGTTTTAATTTAGTACAGTGGTTCCCAAACTTTTCCAGGCTGGCGCTCCCTTTGGTTCCCTAGTGAATTCCTAGCGCCTCCCCCACAGGCACATATAAAAACATACGACTCTTTCTTGAAATTTAGTACGCTGAAATTTTAAAAGATAAATGTTAAGCACAAATGTGTATTTCACAAATAAAACCCCATTTAGTGAACCAATATGTTTCAAGTTGTTTTAACTGTTTCAGCACTAGAAACCTATAGTCGCGCGACCAATCTCCAAATCCAATTATCAAGTAATATCTCCCAAACTAATTAACGCAGCTCAATGAAACTGGAACATGTATTCATCAGAACCTCACGGTGATGTTTAGCTCGTAAAATTGTTTAAATTTCACCTTCATTCCTGAGTTATATTGCGATAAAGACCGAAATTCGCAGTGATCAAAGAATTTCTTCCAAACTACTGAACAGATTTGAACGAAATTTTGAATATACATTCCTAACTACCAAACGGCGATTTTTTAGCTTATAAAAATTTTTCGATTTTACCATCGTTTGCGGGTGATTTTTTTTTCATTTCACCGTCATTCTTGATTTCACACTTCCTTGTACAGGGTCCTTCAAAAAAAGTATCTGATTTCAATAGGATATGGCAAAACTCATACGACACATACAGAACAATTAATTTTATTTGTGAATAGCTTATTTGATGCCACTTTATATCACTTAGTACACTTTACTTGGTTTTGAAAATTATGTTCGATATATGATGTCCCCCATTGTTAAGACATTCACGCTTTCCCTGAAGTTGCCCATAGCTCTTCGTGTAACTTCCCTTGGAATGGCTGCCACTTCCTGCCTAATGGCATGTTTTAGTTCATGCAGATTTCTGGGACGATATTTGTACACTTCAGCCTTTAGGTAGCCCCACAGAAAGACTCACACTGCTCGCCGGTTCATGGAAATGTTAAGAGAGTTGTTTTCTGGACGTCTTGTGTCTTTAAGAGGAGACATTTTCTAGCCCCCACGGTCACCCGACTTATCACCTTGCGATTTCTTTCTGTGGGGCTACCTAAAGGCTGAAGTGTACAAATATCGTCCCAGAAATCTGCAAGAACTAAAACATGCCATTAGGCAGGAAGTGGCAGCCATTCCAAGGGAAGTTACACGAAGAGCTATGGGCAACTTCCGGGAAATACTTCGTGAATGTCTTAACAATGGGGGACATCATTTATCAAACATAATTTTCAAAACCAAGTAAAGTGTACTAAGTGACATAAAATGGCATCAAATAAGCTATTCACAAATAAAATTAATTGTTCTGTATGTGTCGTATGAGTTTTGCAAAAGCCTATTGAAATCAGATATTTTTTTGAAGGACCCTGTATTTGGCCCGTATCGCCGAATAATTTGTCGCTAAATTCGCGACGATCAAGAAATTTCTTTTAAACTACTGAACAGATTTCAACGAAACTTTGTATATAAATACCTAACCTCTCAACGGTGATGTTTAGCTCGTGACAATTTTTCTGTTTTGCTTTCGTTCGCGAGTTACTATATGGATATAGGAGGAACGACATGCTTTTCTTCCGGCCGGTTTAACCAAGAGCCGTTTACGTATATCCGTATACGTATATCTGTATAACTCGCAAACGAAGTCAAAACGAAAAAATTGTAGCGAGCTAAACATCACCGTTGCTGAGGTTAGGTATTTAAATACCAAGTTTCGTTCAAATCTGTTCAGTAGTTTTGGCAGAAATTTCTTGATTACTGCGAATTTAAGTACGTATTGCTGTTCAAATCACAAATGAAGGTGAAATAAAAAAACTCGCGAACAAAGGCACAATCGAATAAATTTTTACGAGCTAAACTTTAACGTTCGGTAGTTAGGACAGTAAATTCAAAATTTCGTTCGAATCTGTTCAATAGTTTGGAAGAATTTCCTTGATCGCTGTGAATTTCGGCCCGTATTGCCATATAACTATGGCAAAAATAAATAAGTCAAATTAAAAAAAAATCACAAGCTAAACATTACCGTTAGGTCCTAATGAATACGTGTACCAAGTTTCATCGAGTTAAGTTCATTAGTTTGAGAGACATTCCTTGATCATTGAGTTTGGAAATTGGCTGTGAGGCCGGCCGCGAGTCCGGCCGTTAATTTGTCCGAGACATAAACCCAGGAGAGGTTAAGGGGAGCGTCTGGGGTAAAATTTTGAATTTTGGCATTTCCGGTTTTTAGTCTCATCTTAAAGCTGACTTTCTGCTCTATCCAACGGTACCAAAATCATCTCTGTACGTTGATTTATGCCTTCACGACAGCTTGCGAAAGGGGGGGGTCGGGGGAGTTCTTTCACATTTTAGGTGGGCGATAATTCCCGGTAGCATGCATAAATAGCTAGTCCTCAATCCACATACGATGTGCTTCAGTAACCCGCCTGCAGTTGTACAGGAGTGGTTGCGTGTCGTCGCTCCCACCATCCTTGACTGGAATCAAGCTGCAGTAACGTTTAGTTTTGTATCCTTGCTACATTGAGTGTCTATTCCGATGCGCGCGGGACTTTGTCGCTCTCTCCTGAACATTCACACTTATTGTCACTGCAAACCTATCTCCTCCTAGAGTTTCAAAGCTACATCAATGAGACATATACCATTCGATTAGCAAATGAAAGATCTACAAATGTCACTTTGTCGTTTTTCCAATTTCGTTATAGTTCGGATTTTATTTTGCAAAAAGTGGGGGAGGGCGGGGGTAAAATCGAAAAATTTCGAAAAATATCGGAAAAAATGCTCCCCCACCCACAAAAATGAGAAATCCAAAAAACCGCTAAGCGACGTTTGTAGATATGGTCTTTAGGCATCGAATGATATGTGTCTCGATGTTGTAGCTTGAAAATCCTAGGAGGAGATAGATTTCTACAGTACCCCCTTTTTTGGCCGTTTTCTAATAATTTCACGTTTTATCTCATTTTTTTTTTAAATTCACACGAACAAAAATGTCTTAGAATTCTGTTTTACATATTTGTACCAAGTTTCAGAGTGATTCGTCTGTGAATAGCCGAGATAAATTTTACCCCAGACGCTCCCCTTAAAAAACAGATCTGGGTGACAAAACCATTACTGGGAGTCTTGCGCTGCACGTGTTGTGTACAAATCATCAAACAAACTTTCGAACTTCTGACATTGACTTCGGACTACCGCCACCCTATCGCCCCCCTAACGTCTTCTTCTTCCTTACCGCCCCCCGAAATCTTTCCACCGCCCCTAGGGGGGCGATATCGCCCACTTTTGGAACCACTGATTTAGTATAATATTCAGACATGACCGTAGGTTGAGCGGGGCGTTTGTTGGGGTTCTTTGAATAAAAGTTCGTACTTCAGGTTAACTCCTACATATCTTGCTTGAAATATGCAAAATTGAAATTCAGTAATTATTGTCTTAAATCACTCAATGCCTAACAAAAAAAACTATTTTTTATGGTAAAATACGCATTTCTGAAAGTTTCATACTCTGTAATTGAGGAGACTTGCATACCACCATACAAACAACCTCACTTTGACGTATGACGCATCATTATGCCTTTAAAGAGTCATAAAAGTAATTGAATACAAGGATAGAATATCGATAAATCGCTTGAGATGCAATATAATCAATCATACAAATAGACTTACACCTCGCCTGCTAATGAGTAGTCTAGGGCAAAAACCAGTTATTTTTAGGGTAAATCAGCATTCCCTGCTGGCTGCTGTCACAATTGCATCGGGTTGACGAGTTGATTACTTGAGACTTGAGAGTTCGGCAATTTAGTCGTCCGAGTGGAAGCAATACTGTTAGAGTGCGCAGGGGAGATACCGGTTCTCATCAACATTTCGTCTGAATAAAAAGGGCGCTCCAATCAATACATCTCGAGTAAAAAAGGCTCTTCACATAGAATATCTGCAAGTGCGAGTCAATTCGTTATCAGACTATTATAAACTTTAAAAATAAAGCAAGATCAAACATAAATTTTAGCCATGACAGACTCGAAGTATTTCACGACCACCAAGAAAGGTGAAATATTTGAACTAAAATCCGAACTGAACAGTGATAAGAAAGAGAAGAAAAAGGAGGCTGTTAAGAAAGTCATTGCTTCCATGACAGTTGGTGAGTAAATTCATCCTTTATCATGTGCTGTGATCAAGCAGAAATCGTAGGGTAAACGCGGTATATTCCGACAT
>NW_025930769.1:0-1537 GCF_000764305.2 Hyalella azteca
GTAGGACCGAGGCTCTTTAATGCCTTGCCAAAAGCGCTGAGAGGAGGGGAGTTTACCCTTGCAACATTCAAGAGACAACTGGACAATTGGTTGAGAAAGATCACGGATTGTCCAGTAATGGGAAACTGCCCTCAGCAAGTCACAAGCAACAGCATCTTGCATCAACTGGCCCAAAGGAGGGCAAATATACGGAACATGCCCAACGTTGCATCCGGGACCCAAGGGCGGGGTGACCTGCCTAGCGACGACTCGGAGACGGAGGACGACGAAGGCGGCGCATCAGCGTGACCGTGGACCAAGTAGTCCTAAACCCATCATACGGGTGATTATTCAAAGATGCTATCAAGTACAGGAGACTTGGATGCGTGAAACTTAGATGCGTGGCACTATCTGAATATCAAGTAGAATAAGTGTGGTTATACGAAAGAAAGGTTATTGTAAAAAATATAATATGCTGCTAATTCTTTTTTTGAGTTAAATATCTAGATATCATTATTTATAACTCATTTTTTGTTGGTTTCTATGACTTGCATCTTCAATAGAATCAAAATCTACAACGATTTTGAATCGATTCATAAATTTTGAAATTGATATAAATCATGTACTCTTTAATTTTACGATAATTCATTGACAAAGTAATGTTTCATCTCATGACTCCAAAATGTCATGGCTCCATGCAAATAATTCCGTACTCGGTGACCGTTACAGTAAAATACTTCGTTAATTCTAAGTATTCCAGCACTATTTCTCAATAAAATATCATTACAAGCGAAGTATTTCATAATTTACCGCGCTTCCAAGTGAATTCCATAAATAAGGACCTTTAAAACCAAATTATTTCGTCAATAATGAGCATTTCGTGTAAAATATTTCCTGCTTAGATGACACATGCACCTTGGTCGGCAGGATTTTTTAATCCCATTTCAACAGAAATTATTATCCATGCCAATTTCGAAAAGTGAAATCTACATTTGAACGCCCAACACCTCAGAGCTTATAACATCGTATGAAATAGGTAAAATTACTTAGAATAATGTCCAATAACTGTAGAACGTCATTGTGAGACCAATTTTGGAGGCAATGGAACGATGAAAGATTACGTTCATTATAAAATATTGCATTTATTTGTACCATGTATTTAACCTCACTTCATATTACATCCAAATTCAAAATCAGTTCAGACGTTTTCATTAGAAGCATCTCAACTCCGAATGCATTAAAAGTATGATATTAGAAGTTAATTAATTGGGAAAATGAAACTATTACATTTCCTGCGTATTTGAGTGCACGCATTAGTACGGAGAATGAAAATTTTATAATTTTAGTTTTTAAATAATTGCAGCAAACGGAATTTTTCGAGTACCTTAAATTTACGATCAGCCATTTTTATATACAGCGCGCTGTTTAATATCTTAAATAATCTCGATTCATTATGGAAACATTGGCTTCACTAAACTGTTATTTTTAGCTGGCTGTAATCAACGGAAAAAAAGGGCCAACTACCACCATCACATCTGAAACGGCAGCAAGAATTTCA
>NW_025930770.1:0-3257 GCF_000764305.2 Hyalella azteca
ACATTGGTTGATTTAAGTTATCACTTTTTTGCTTGGACGTTGAATTGTGAAACGTTGTATCAGCCATTAGTCGAAAAAATTTTTAATCATGAATGCAATTCATATTTAAAAGCCTGACAACTAAAGTTGGCATCGAAAGTTGGTGGAGTGGGATTTTTTTAATGTCTAGACGCATGACATAAATATTTGCACGAAAAGAACTGCAAGGACGTGATGCGGTACAAAAGAACGTTATTTTTCAGGCTCTGAATATTCATCAGCGGAGAAAATCAGCAAAGCGGAGATGCTTCTTAAAGCATTGCCATGAATGTTAATCTCGTCGAAATTGGCCGTGCTGGATTCTTTGTTTATGAATTAAGGTGAACTTTGCCAGAAATTTCGAGTATTTCATATTTTTTCGACTTGAATTGGTGCTATTCTATAAGCGGATGTACCTTAAACGACAAATTGCTAAATGAAAAATCGATAAACTTTTCGCTTTTAAATTTAAACAATGAGATGCTGGATTAACATTTACCTATAAGACGACACGGAAACGGCTTTCTCCATCTTTGGCGCATATATATTGTTTGCCTTTCTAATTTCAAACATTTCTACTGTTCAAAATCTTCCTACCGAAACGCGCAAATTGCGAAAACGTTAGTTCGCATATAACCTTCAAATATCAAATCAAAATCAGAAAACTTTCTTTCAAAAACGAGTCATGATTTGAAGCCAGCCGTTGGTCGTCCATCATGATAAGACGCAGGCCGGCCAGCTAAAAAATATTGCTCTCAGCACACCAACGCTCAATGGATGATCCAATCACAGCCGTGAACCATCGTTTGCTGCAAGACGTACGAGTTCCCAAACTGGGGATTGTTGTTTATGAACGCAATTTCGCGAGAGGAAAGCGTCAATATTAAGCAGGATTTGAGAACAAATTTGATAAAACTTCAGGCAAGCTTGTTTTTATTTGAAAGATCAAGTTGCATTATGTGTTGTAAAGATGGAACTGAACTGGCAGGCAAAAAAAAAAAAACATTTCAATTCTTTCATATTCACCATGAAGGCCAATACTTTGCGTTTGTTTATAGTGTTCGCAGATCAATGTATTTAGCTTTTACGTGGCAAATGTGTTAACAAGTCCGTTGAAAAACGTTATTAAATGTTTTTTCACGATTCAACACGAATAGGCTTTGAATCTAACAAAAGGAAGGTGAATACATTGCTGGATGGCGGCGTCTGAATACCGTCGACTGTAAGCTCACAAGACACGCACAATGACGTTATCTTCCTTGTTTCATCAGTATAGTGGATGCTTCGGTAGGCATGCTTGCCATAGTCAAATTCTTCTGCTCAACTCTCACACTCGATTGACATTCATGCTTTCAAAGTGAAGACTCGATTTTAAATCAGGCGGGAGATTTTTTCTTACAAGTCGTGTTTTACATTCAATAACACAGGCCTCCAACCAAAAGCCTGACGATGTAGAGACCATTGTCAAATAACGAGACGTATGATAGACGTAACATAGATACTTTTATAGATACACATTCTACCGAATGAGCGTATGTGTGTTGTAAGGGATAAGAATTTTTATTATTTAACTATCAAAGTATCAATGTAACATTATTAGGCGATACTATTTTTGAATAAATTGTTTATTGTTCGAAATTTCAAATTGTCATTTTAGTTTAAATTCTACCGAAGGAAGGACGAGGTGACAGGATTACTGTGCCGTGTATAGCTGGAGCGGAGGTATGTGCTGCGTTAGGATGTGAAGTTGTAACTATATTTGTGAATAGATTTGATTGTGTAAACGTAGTGTGAATATTTAGGTTATATATTTATGAATACGTTTTAATGTTTAGTTCACTATTAGTTATTTATCTATTTCACGTGTTTCTATATAAGGGAAACCTCCTATCAAGAGTTAACCAGGAATCTTAGCGCTTGAGCTGATACGCCGAGCACACCAAAATGAAAATATATGAACTTAAAGTGTTAATGTACTAGTGTTTTTCTTTATCATAATTTGCAACCCGTTGATTATTTAAATTTGTTTATTCGAAAGTGAGATGTAATAAATTGCTTTAATAATTATTTATTAATACCCTGATCCTATACGGTGATGTAGGCTATTTGGTAGTTCTGAGAGTCCCAACAATGTAATTTCATTAGTAATAGCATTCAATGCTTCGGCAGCAATATTGCTGTTGACAACAATTTTGCAATCACAACTTGAGACAACTTTAAATGGGTGAATTTGAACATTTTTAATTATTGAAAATGTCTTTCCTTCAACACTTTTCAAGGTTGTGTTGTTGGATTGTCTGATTCAAAATTTCTTTGGTACATTTTTGTTGGATCGATCAAAATAATTTGTTGGTAAAAAGAATTATTACGATCAACGTGTGCTGAATATAATTATAATTAGGGCGTCTTGGCTTCAGCATTACGGCAGTACCAAAATACTCTGCACAATGAACTGTTAAAGTAATCCGTAATTCCCGCGACCTAATACACTGAAAAAAACAACGTCGCACCAACAATCATTGCATGCATCAATGAACGGTGTAGCAGGTTACTAGCAATGTTTGGTAACAGAAATTTCGCTGATAATGCTGTCAAAATCTATACACCAAAATTTCTTGCAATCAAACCATTAACTCCATGACTAAAATAGCATTAAAATATCACGTTCTACTTTATGTTTAATTAATACTTGGATAAGAAACAAAATAATTATTCTTGTTTGTTGATCAATTTCGCTGAACTTCAACATTCAAATTAATGGTATCATGAGAGAGAATTATACAAACTTAATTTTTATAACAGATTATAAAAACGAACCAAATCCCCTTTTTACAACTAGGTACAAAAAAAAAATCCATAAAAGAGCTAATCAAGAAATGCAATGACCATCGTAAAGACCAAGTAAGCCGGTAAATTAACGAGATTTGATTGCGTTGATTGAAAAGCAGTGGCGATAAAAGTGCTTTGGGAATTGCAAATCAGTTGACGCAGCAGCGCTGCCGTTGCCAGCCAAGCCTATTGGACATTCAGGCAAGTTTACGGTCGAGGCTGTCATAACTAGATTACCTGACTTATGCCATAACTTATGACTTATGTCATAACTAGATTACCTGACTTATGCGATAACTTATGACTTATGTCATAACTAGATTACCTGACTTATGCGATAACTTATTACTTATGTCATAACTAGATTACCTGACTTATGCGATAACTTATGACTTATGTCATAACTAGAT
>NW_025930771.1:0-301 GCF_000764305.2 Hyalella azteca
AAATCAAGGACAACTTCGAACATGTCATTCGTTATTCAAACTATTGACTCACCACTCACTCACGCAAGCTGTTCGCGGTACTCATCGAATATCCACTCTTGAGTAACAGATCTGAGACTTACTTCACTACACGGCTATATCTTGACGCATTACGCAGCAGCTCGTTCTGTATTTATGATCATGCCACTGCCGCGTGCATTCTTTATGATCATGCCACTGCCGCGTGCAGTCTTTATGCTCATGCCACTGCCGCGTGCAGTCTTTATGATCATGCCACTGCCGCGTGCAGTCTTTATGATCA
>NW_025930772.1:0-493 GCF_000764305.2 Hyalella azteca
CCCCTCGTGTAGAAGCTT
This sequence comes from Hyalella azteca, assembly GCF_000764305.2. Lineage (NCBI taxonomy): Eukaryota > Metazoa > Arthropoda > Malacostraca > Amphipoda > Hyalellidae > Hyalella > Hyalella azteca. The sequence continues at coordinate 19 of NW_025930772.1, forward strand.
GCGCTTTACGACCGCTTTTATGAGTCTCGAGAAGCTCCCCTGAGGGGAATGGGGAGGCGGGAGAGGGGTATAGGAAGGGGAAATGAAAGGGTTAATAGGAGGTTTTACCTATTAATGAACAGGGTTAGTGACCACATCCTTATTACTCCTGGGTAGTTACTGCCAACCCCATTCCTCACCAAAATTCTGAACTCGGGTCCTATCACCGAACCCTTTTTATGATAAAAATCCGATAAAATAATAAAAATAATTACATTTTTAGGATAAAAAACCGCAACTCAAAATCCCCGTGACCCTGATCCCCTTCCTTCCCCAGCTGTAGCGGCTGGACGATCCCTTTTTCGAATAAAAATCCTTATCCTTTTAGGATAAAAGTTTACATCCCCATGGCTAAACGTCCATATCCCCATGGCCCTGAAACTCCCCATCCTCCCTAGGTGTGGCGGCTGGACCTGGTGATGAACCGATCCTTTTT
>NW_025930773.1:0-304 GCF_000764305.2 Hyalella azteca
CGAGAAGAAATTTTGTCGCGTGGAGAAGTTGCAGCGCAGTTTTTTTAGTTTATAGCCGTGACCCCTGGTGTTGGTTCTTGTTTCAAATTCTAGTAATCCTTCGGGACCTTGTATAAACCATGAGTATACTTGTATACTTCAATGAGGTCCCCACGCAGACGTCGATAACTGAGGACGTCGATGGCTGAATACCTTCTGAATAAACCTGTAAACGAAAGAGGTCATATAGGATGAATCCGAGTGGAAGGTTTAAAAGAATTTGCATGAAATTTTTCGCTTACTTTTTTTTCGGTAGTGTAATAAC
>NW_025930774.1:0-75693 GCF_000764305.2 Hyalella azteca
ATGCACTATTTAATGATCATAAGACACAATTATTTTGCCTAATAGCCTTATTTATTACAGATTGGCTTGCCAGACGGGGGAGCCTTTTGAGCCGTGAGGTGTATGGAGGACGACTCCACTTCCTCAAGAAGCAGACAAAACAACAACAACAAATGAGAAATCATATTTTGTTTTGCTGTGAATGTGATAGTGAAATGTGCAAAAGCGGTGGTGAAATGTGCCTTTTAAAATGCAAGAATATTAAGTGCCGAGAAAGAAGAAAATAACAATGAAAACGCGGTGTCGGAGTGGTCACTCGAGATCGACAGTGACTGAGTGAGAAGTGATTAAAAGAAATTTTGTGTGTTTCTGGACTTGGTGGCATGGCAGATCATGAATAATTGACTAAACTGTGTGGCTACGGCCATATCTACTGAGGCTACCGCTACTCTGCATAATTGCTATCTGTCCCATGCAGAAACTTATTCTTCTTTCACTAGTTGCCTGCTGCTGCTGGCTCCTGGCTGCTGAGTGCTGTCTTAGTTTTTCACTCTAACTCTAAGTATAGGTACTCATAATACTGGCATTGTGTAATAACCTGTTTTCATTGTCCTAAATTCAGTCTACCTAATCATCTTGACATTCTTGAGTAGGCCGTAGCCATAGGGCGTACCCGTAGGGCGTAGGGTACCTAGCTAGTATCTTGGGGTGAGCCTGGTCACAGTGGTCAGACTGAGAGTGGGCATGCAGTGTGAGTGTGGCAGCTGTGGCTGTGTGCCTGTGTGGCTGTGTGTGTGTCATGTGTGGGCTCATAGGCCATAGCCACTTAAGTTTTGTGGAATCCCAGTTGATTGAACTGCTACAATGCTACATATATAGGATTAGGAAAATGTTGAACTTTACACCTCTACCTCTAGTTTTGCTGCTATAACACTTTTTTGCCGTGACTGTCTGCCAGTATGGCTGACTGAGCACTGTCCCCATCATCCCATGTCCCGAACTCCCAATTTACCCCACCTCTCCCTTATTACCCCACTTGACCTGACCATACAGACCAACATAAGATTCTGAAATATAACATGAAGTCATGAAATAGAACATTGGAGAACAGATTTGGTTTGCAATGAAAAATACTGAAATAACTACCTGGCTACAGCATGATACTTCAAGTTCAAGGCTTTCAGTTTCAAGCTGTCAACTAAATATTTTTGAGGCAAAAACTTTTTGTTTTTGAGTATAGGGGTTTTCTTTTCTTAAAGTCTATACAGTCCAAGTCACCTAGGGTAAACGCGGTATATTCTGACACTTTAAGGATGCATCGAGAAATGAAAAACTATAAAAAAAAACCGTATGCGTTACGTAAGTTCTGTTGCCTTCACATGACTCTCAAAACACTTCACTACGCGTCAGCAACGATGAAACGTCACAAAATGTTGCCATATTTATTAAAAAGCCTTTAGAATGGAAACCTACTAAATCCCTATATTCCAACATCCAACACGTGGTGAGTCGTATTGCGTCAGCGCTTCAAATTTAACTGATACGTATTGCCAACATCCACGTGTTCGAATTCCATCGACACGCAAATGTATGACGTCACCATTTCAACCATCAATGAACGCATGGAACTAAAACAAAGCTTAATATAAAGGAAAAACTAGAGAAGTGACGGAATTACCTACGATGTCGGAATATACCGCGTTTACCCTACATTGATGATGGAACTAAAACAAAGCTTAATATAAAGGAAAAACTAGAGAAGTGACGGAATTACCTACGATGTCGGAATATACCGCATTTACCCTACAACTTCCTTTGTGCTACATAGATAGGAAAAATGTTGAAATTTATGCCACTATCTTTAGTTTTGCAATATTTCAATTAGTTTTGCTGCTATAATATTTTTACCCTATGTCAGAGGACTGTCGCAATTTACCCTGCCAGTCCCTTATTACCCTCTTTGATGGTATATATATGCATTCACCAGACTGTTAAGTAAAGTGCAATATACCTACAGTGTTTGTTAGCCCTCCTAATTGAACCTTTTTAACTGCAGTAAAAATATTATTATCTAATTGTTAGGCACTGTATTAGTTTTTTTAAGGCCTCCTTTTTAAAGGCCTAAAAAGGCCTCCTACCTAAAGGCCATGTATTAGGTGCCTCCTGACTGACTTTATATTTATCTGAAACTGAGGACAGGGATTCATTGACTTGGTGTGTGAGAGATTAAGACACCATCTGTCCAGAGAACTTATCTTGATACAGGGTGGTTCTACACAAGTATACATGCATACTTTTTAGCTTCTGGGCATTATCTGGTTATACATGCATATTTGTTAGCTTCTGGGGGTACAAATGGTTAGCTTCTGGGGGTACCTTTAAAAGGTTTCCAGCCCATTTATATGCTTCGTACCTCCATTCACTGGGTTCTTGTCCTTGTGACATATATGCTGAGGTAGGCTCTCACAGTGGACTCATAGCTAACTAGTAGGTCTGCTGGTAAACACATCAGGATTTGTATCCATAAACTACTCTCAGACCTAATTGAAAAAAGTCATGTAAAGTTTGCAATTTTAATATGTATGTTTCCTTGTATGTTTCAGAAAGTTAGATTCTAATTGAAATTGTATACCTGATTAAAAATATCTAAATTGTGGAGTGTGAATTGGCTGCTAGCCAACTTCTACTGCCCCTCAAACATGGATGGTCATGTTAGCATTGAAGATCACTCAGTAGAAGATGGCAGTAGAACAAGAAATTCAGGAGCTGCTAAAGAACCTCGAGCTACAAATCCTTCAGATAATGTAAGAACAGCACATTTATTACCAGCTGATGACATTACGCTCAAGACTCAATTGAGATATTTTGTTCATAGTTGAAGTGGAAATTCAATTATATGTTAAATTAAAAATTTGTGTGTTAAATTAAAATTTTGTACATTTCTATTCAATTTATCTGTTTAGTATATGTCATACTTTGTAGCTTGAAAATATATAAATGCTCACGCAAAAAAGTACTAGTTTTGCACCTATAGATTTGTTTTGAATGACCTGATTATTTTTGAACTGCAAGCCAATCCTTGAGTATAAAATTGATTAATTTTAAAGCATTCTCATTTACCTCTAATCCAATACACATGTATTTTACATTTATTTTTATGAATATTGCAATACCGGTATATGTATATACCGTACCGTATATCCTTGATTCTGCTTCTATCTAGATTTTACTCTTACATTAGAAGAAAGAGACAGTGCCTGCCAAAGCAACTGGATTCAAAATGAAAATTTGCAAAGCATGAATTCCAACATCACTTAGTGGGAAAATGATGTTGCGCAATATTTTGGTTTAGGTGTAAATTAGTGAAATTATTCTGTTCAAATTATTATTTGATTAGGAAATTTATAAACAAATTACAAAATATTTTAAATTTTATAAAATCAGATGATTTTTTTGGTTATACCAAGTACTTTGAAACCAAGTGATATTCCTAATAATTATTTTAAGCAATTAAGTAAAATCGATGTAAATATGTTTGTGACTTAAAAGATTCTGTTTTCAACTAGTTGACAAAAAAGCACTCCTATGTTATTTGATGGTTAACTCCATACCAGTTTTCACCAACATTATGAGGCTCGATCAACCATTTCATTGATTGGTGTTAATGGTTGTGTCAACAGAATTTAGAAAGCTTCCAACAAAATTCCATTAAAGATTCTTGATAAATATTGCCTCAGGCGACATAACAAACTCAGACTAACATGTTTATCTGCTTTGGAATCAGGGTGAAACCTAGCATATACAATTGTTTTATGTTATTCTTATTGGCATCACTCCAAGTGAGGGTAGACGATAGATCACACATACAGATTTAATAACAAATCATTCATGAAGTCCATGTAAATATCAAAGAAAAATGACCTCTAGTTTACATATTGTGCCTGCAGGACCCAAGTACCCCGATGGCAGCTGAGGGGGCTGGTGGCCCCACCCCTCAACCCCCACCTGGTCGCCGTCCCCTCACCGAGGAGGAGAGGGCAGCCAGGCTTGAGCAGCGCAGGCAGAGGGATCGGGAGCACATGGAGCGAGTGAGAGCTTTGGCTCACAAAATGACACGTTTTTAATATATTCCTAGCTTCCATTGTTTCTGTCTTCTGTCTTTTGTTGCATTTTCTCTCTTAGGTGGGTAATTCTATTCTTCTGTGTACACCACAATTTTTCTATATTATGGATGAAGACTGATCTGAATGCATTCATACAATACATGTATGAACATATGCACTGCAAGATCCCCACCAAGCTTATTTTGACCACAATTCTTGTGTGTTTGTGTGCTCAAGCATCTGTGATAACGAGCCATCTGGCAACTTTCTATTCCTTACGTTGGAGTTTATCCACTGTAAAGAAAAATCTTCTCTAAAAAATCTGGCAAATATGACCATTAAACTTCCTGCCAATCATAATTCCTTAAATATTTATAATTACAATTCATAGTAAGCAATACTCATCTGCTTTTCAGCTGCACACTGAGCAACTAGTTGATTTATCTGCTTGGCTCCTGTTGCTCGCTCAAACATTGCCGGACAATAAACTTTCAAACCCTTTAAAAGAATGATTGTGATTCACAGAAACAAATGGGCAAGCATCATAAGAACAAAAATGGCTGGATACTAGCATCTATTTTACTTTAATTACCTGATTTATCCTATTTATATTGGTAAGCATAAGAAGGCTTAGTAAGCTATGCAATCCTATTGTTGATTGCCAATGGTGATGCCTCTACCCTTCTGTGTCTGGCAGAACTAAGCACCATTCTGAAGATTGCAACTGGTTTATTATATTACTGTTTAATTTCACTGTAATGCGTCATGCAGGAGTAAATTATATTAGAGTTTAATTTTGCTGCAATATGTTATGGAAATAAATGTTGTGCAGCAACTGGAGGAGGAGGAGGAGCTGGTGCTCAAGTACGGGGCCCAGCACGTCATCAAGCTCTTCATCCCCGTGTCGCTGTGCATGCTGGTCGTTGTTGCTACTGTTGCTTCCGTTACATTCTACTCAGAGAAGGGCATCTACTTGTTAGTACTTTATAGTCTACCTGATCGTCCTGATGGTACTATGTAGTCTACCTGGCAGAAGTGTATACATCTACTTAGAGTCAGGAGTGGCAGGTTCAATAATATAATAGATATGTTTTGTATATATCTACATACGGTATATCGCAGTCATTACACATTGGGCTTCTAATACTGTAATGCAGGAGCCATTGTTCCGTAAAGCCACTTTAAGAGGATTATTTTGGTTGTGGGTTGTTGTGTATGCCATGAACAGTGGAGTAGGGCTAGGACGTCAGACACTATCCTCCAGGCCTTCTTTTTTTGAGGCTTGGAGGGCTCGAGACATGCAGGGTACAAGTGTCTCCCGCTGTGCAGATTGTACACGCCGTTCCACGAGACGTCAGACAGCGTTGCGAAGAACGTAATGGGGGCGTTCGTGAACGCCTTCATCATCCTGGCGCTGGTGGTGGTGCTTACCTTCTTCCTCATCCTGCTCTACAAGTTCCGGTGCTACAAGGTGACGCTATATCCTCTTAAGTCATAACTGTAATGACGTAACTCCTTAGCCATAACTAAAATACCATAATTCCTTCAGCCTTAACCTTAATAGAACAATCTTTTGAGACATAACCATAAAACCATAACTCCCGCAACCGTAACACTAAGCACTCGCGTCTATGACCATATAAGCAACTTGCATGTTGTTGGGCATCATAGATGGTACTTCTACTACATGGGTTTTGCTGTGTGAGCTTCTAAGAAGTTTTATGTATAGGTGTATGAATTTGTATGTATAGGCATATGAAATTCAGCCCATTGATGATATGGCCAAATTAGTGAACATCCTTTCAATGCTCTAGTTAGTAGCCCTTGTGGCGAGACGTGTAGCTCCTGTGCTTTGGCCAACATATACAAGCTTTATGTCTATAGGCAGCCATTTACAAGCTCTATGGCTATAGGCAGCCATAGACACGCCATTAAGAGAATAACTCGTGAGCAGATCATCCACGGGTGGCTCATCATCTCTTCGCTGCTGCTGCTCTTCTTCTTCACGCTGCTCTACCTCATGTGAGTCATGCTGCACGCTGCTCTACCTCATGTGAGTCATGCTGCACGCTGCTCTACCTCATGGGAGTCATGCTGCATGCTGCTCTACCTCATGTGAGTCATGCTGCACGCTGCTCTACCTCATGTGAGTCATGCTGCACGCTGCTCTACCTCATGTGAGTCATGCTGCACGCTGCTCTACCTCATGTGAGTCATGCTGCACGCTGCTCTACCTCATGTGAGTCATGCTGCACGCTGCTCTACCTCCTCAAAGTAACGTAACCAAGATGTGCTCAAAGTAACGTAACCAAGAGTGAAAATGGCAACCAAATTTGCTAAAGAAGCGGTCTGTAGGTTAATCGTAAATGATCATTCACAACTTGCAACAAACGTCACGAGCCTTCTAGATAAATTCCCGTCGCTAACTCAGCCAAGAAATAATGCCCAACATAGGAAGACAGCGGAGAACAAAGTATATCATCACATTGATACTGGTAGTGCGCCACCGACCTATTCAAAGGTCCATCCACTCAGTAAAGAGAAGTTTGACGCCGCGCATAAGGAATTTCAGGATCTGCTTATAGCAGGTATCATAAGGCCTTCCAACTCTGCATGGTCCTCTCCTTTGCACATGGTTCCCAAAAAGAAACCAGGCCAGTGGAGACCATCTGGCAGTTACAGAGCATTAAATGCCATTAGCAAAAGCGATAGATATCCTATTCCGCAACATCCAGAGTCTGACAAACTAACTATATGGCAACGCAATATTTTCCAAAATTTATCTAGTAAGAGCCTACCATCAAATTAAAATGCACCCCAACGATATTGAGAAAACTGCCGTAGCTACACCTTTCGGACTATTCGAATATATTTACAGTATATGCCTTTCGGTCTGAAGAACGCCGGAGCGACTTTCCAGCGTTACATGGACAACCTTTTCAGAAACTGCACCAACTGCTTCACCTACCTCGATGACATCCTTATATTTTCTAAAGATGAACAAACGCATTATAAAGACTCGGAGAACGTCCTCAACATTCTTCACGAAAACGACTTGAAAATATCGATCGAAAAGTGCTCCTTCTTTCAAGACCAGATTGATTTTCTCGGCTAAAACATCAGACAAGAAGGGATCAAACCGACCACCAGTAAAATCAGAGAAATCCTCGATTTTCCAGTTCCGAAGGATTCGAAAGCGCTTCGCCGCTTCCTCGGAATGGTTGGATTTTACACAAAACTTCTACCTAACTTTGCCAAAATTGTACTTCCACTGACTGTAATCTTGAAGGCAAATCCTAAAACCACTGCTTTACAGCTGTCTGAGAATGACTTGATAGCTTTTAAGAAAATTAAATCCGAATTAGCAAGCATCGAGACAGTCGTCCACCCTTCGGCGAACGTCAACGAATATCATCTCGCATCCGACAGTTCTGGGGCCATACTTTCAAAACTCGCTCGTAACGTAAGAGTATACGCTATTTTCTTGTCTATGATTGGTAGATTTTGCTTGAAAGGCCATCACTGATTGGCTGATGAACTTACGATCTCTCAACTTTTTTTGAAAGTATAGGCCCCGGTTTTGCCGTTGGAGCTGCTCTCCACGAAATACGTAACGGAAACCCTATTCCCATAGGATTTTCTCCAAGAAGTTATCTTCCGCTCAGCAAAAGTACGCAACATTTGACTGAGAATTACGTAACCAAGATGTACTCAAAGTAACGTAACCAAGATGTGCTCAAAGTAACGTAACCAAGATGTAGTGTAGTCCGTGTCGAAGACCGTGAAGTTTGCCTTGCCTGTCAGCGCTGTGGACGGGGAGACGAGACTGTAAGGGACTGGTGTATCAGTGCAGGCAGCGAACTATCAAGTCAGTGACTGATTCAGTCAGTGGAGTACGTTGGCTGACTTCGCATGTCGCCTGACACTGACTAAAATGCCTGTCGCAGGCTTTCGTGCAAAATATTTTCGTATTCTGAATTAATATTCCGTATTCTAAATATTTTCGCGATGAAAATAATATGATATTCTGAAATTGGTAACTTGGTCTTCTAGTAAAGTCTCACCCCGAACACAAACACGGTAACTGTCGAGGCTTCGTGCACAGCCGTCCGTCGTAGGAATAACACTGCCAGGCGATATACGTTATACTAGAGGTCGTCGGGTGTAAAACGCAGGACAAACGCTAAAAACAACCCGCAATTAAACTTGAGATGGCTTTCGCCTTAGTTCTGTTACGTATAAATAGTTACGTATTTGCAACTCCGTCAGCCATTCAGTGACATCTTATAAGGTTAAACCCATCATTAAAGATGAGTAATCATTAGTGGTAATTAGACCGCTAAGTTTACTTGAGCAAGTTTGTATAGAACAGCCCAGGGTGTTCCGTTAATAATACATCAGCCATGTCGGGGTATCGCTCATGAGGCCTCGTCGGTAGTGCGTGCAATAAAAGCTACGTTGAAAGCACGACAATCGTTCGAGTCAAACACGTCATAGCGCTCAGTCAGTGGGTCACCCTCGTCAATTAGGTTGCACTTCTGCGGTACGTTAAAATTTCCTCAGCTAGGATACTACAGACGACGACGTGTTCCTGTGCACAATTCCTGATGGTCCGCATCACTACCAGCGGCAAGAAGCAGGCAACATCATCTGGCATCAGCTGGCCCTACAGAGGGCAATGAACGGTAGTGATGGACTGGCCTCCTGGCCCTCGGCCGACTTGCCTGCCAGAAGAGAGGCCTCCAGTGTAGCCAGGGACTACTACGTCCGAAACACTTGGGCTATCAATGGTCAGTGGGCTGCAGTGGGTTAAACAGACATTGTGGGTTGATTACTCACAGGTGGGCCAGCGGATCCTCATCCTGGCAGGGACCTCAGGGTTGGGGATGTCGAGGGTGGCGGTGACAAGGTGCTGGTGGTCGAGGCTGACGGCGTCCAGCAGCCACAGCTGCCGCGTCTCTGTGATGGCCAGACGCTCGTCCGCCAGACGTGTTACGTTCCATACGGAGCACGTATTGCGCGTGTCGAACTGGTACACGACGTACCACACGCCCAGTACCTGCGGGTACAGCGTGTAAAAGCAAGACATACCAATAACTGATGTAAACATACACAAACCCGACCACTACCATACCAAAGACAGCTTTAGGCCCCATGTGTAGATGGGGACGGGGTCGCGACCATGCTGGTGCACCGCCTTAGTCATCCCGCGGCTGGAGGGCGGCATTGGAAAATAACATCTGCCCCTCCCACACCTCAGGGACACCTTCATCCTTCACAAAACCCCAAGACAACCCACACACCCGAGGACTCACCCCTACGCCTACGGACACCACACACCCCGGAATTCACTCCTACACCTTCGGACATCACACTCCCCGGAACTCACTCCCACACCTTCGGACATCACACACCCCGGGACACCTCACCCCTGCACCTACAGACACCACACCCCCCCGGAACTCACCCCTGCACCTACAGACACCACACACCCCAGGACTCACTCCTACTCCCCATACACTCCCCAAGACACCCACCTTATCAATGGCCAGGTTCGGGAAGGGCTCGACTTCAGGGCAGGTCCTCCCCAGGTGCACCGTGTGGCTGCCTGCCAACCCCACGCCCAGCAAGCACAGCCTGGCATCATGAACGCTTATTACACTTATTATTACACTTATTACACTCTTGGTACAGCTTACAGTGCAGCTTACAGTACAGCTAGCTTGCGGCACAGCTTACGGCTCAGCTTACATTTCAGCTTACATTTCAAATTACAGTACAGCTTACAGTGCCACCACAGCATGCGTGTGATAGGAGTGAGTTACGCGCTGCGTGTGGCAGGAGTGAGTCACGCGCTGCGTGTGGCAGGAGTGAGTCACGCGCTGCGTGTGGCGGGAGTGAGTCACGCGCTGCGTGTGGCGGGAGTGAGTCAGCACCAGCTGTCCCAGCACCAGCTGTCCCAGCACCAGCTGTCCCTGCACCAGCTGTCCCAGCACCAGCAGTGTTGCGTAGCGCTGCTATAGTATCGGCAGGAAGTGTGGGTTGCCGCAGCTCTGCGCATGCTCTGGAGAACACTTGTTGTGGCCTTGCCACCGCCATCTAAAGTCTAGACCCACCATCAATGTTCAGGCTTTTTATTAATACGCAAGTATATCATACGGAGTATAATTGACCAGACAAAGTGAAAAAGAATGTCGAAGAACGCGCCATCGAATCGCTAGTATCGAATGCCTTCGAGATAAGTTGTGTCTGACCGGTGTATGCAGGGTGGTTTGTTATGAAGTTCCGTCTGTAGTAATTGTTTTGACCACAACTTTTCCCCGCCTACCAGTTGCGCAAACTCCATCTCTGTTTCTTAATATGAACGATAACGGAAAACGTGAAGTAAGTTCAACTCTTACTTTGATATTCCAGGACAATTTTTGCTGTCCTGCAGCGAACACAAAAAGAGTTGTCATTATGAAAAACTTCCTTCCTGTGTTTATCAAGATTATTAATATATAACAGTTAACAATATTTACTCATAAAATACGATCTCGCCCTAGTTTGATAATTTTGAAATTTTCAATCGAAAACGAAATTCACAAGTCATGCGCATCGTAAGATGATCAATATGATTTATTTTTCAATGCAGTAGACACAAGCTCAATTTGGTTTTGCTTTGAAATTTCGGAAATGCGAAGATTTCTTGTATTGCATCATATTTACGAAAACAAAAAATTGCTTAAAATAATTTAATTTGGCCTCGTCTAATTCAGGCTGGTATCTAGGATGCAGTTCAACTGCCCAAAAGTCGCCTCTCCGTCGCACCAATTCAATGTGAAATCTTCGGTCAAAGTGCGAACTTCCTTAGCTCGAAAAAATGCCTTCCAAATCCAACATCAACGAGAAAGTTTGCCCAAAGCACGGCGGCAGCGAACGGCAGAAGAGCAAGCCGTCGACTACAGCTTCTTCCACTTTCGAGAACTCGTCCAAAAGCTCGTCTAGCAGCGCGACAAATCACAGCACTAGAAGTCAAACGTCCTCAAGTTCAAATTCGAGCAGAAGCTCCAAGGATTCATCAAATGGATCTACCAGAAATGTTAATGAAGGCAAGAGTGTCGACAGTACTTCGAGCTCGAGCACGTCGTGCGACATCACGGAAACAGGGAGCAATGTGTCTCAACTGACCATCGATACCTCGAGCTAAGATATCGAAAGTACTTCTTCAAGATCCGAGTCTTGTGGTGTTTGCGGTGGACTCAATAGACGGCCTTGCTGTGACGAAGACACCAGAATAAGCAAAGCTAAATTGTTTAATGTTGAGCTGCGCCAAACGATCTGCGAAATCCAGGAGCAAGTAAATGAAATTGAGGAGCAGCGGCAATTGAAAATAGAGCAACAACAACGACTTTCTTTGGATTACGGCAATATGACCAAAAAACTCGCGGCGAATCAGCAGAAATTGCTGTCGGCTACAGATAGAAGACGATGTCTTGAAGAGAAAAACTCTAAGCTCGAAAAAGACGTTATCAGTGCGAGGAAAGCGGTCAAAGATGCCCAGTGCGACCTGGCTAACGCCGTGAAGGAGATTGAGGAGCTTAAGAATCAGCTCCACAAGATCGGCAAAATGTTCACGTAAAACTACGATAAGCTGAAGTGCGAGATTGACGAGGTTCGCTGCCAGTTTCCGGCGTTGAAAAAGCGCATAGCTGCGCTCGAGGCTGAGGCTGACCAAGCTTTGAAACGATTAGAAAAGTAACAGAAAAGGCACGACGACGAACTGCAAACTTTAGCTAAACTTCAGGAGCAATTGAAGGCCATTGAGGAGGAAAAATAATGCGTCAGCGAGAAAATTTCAAAGCTCTCGGAGGAGATTGAGAAGAAGAAAGCAATGATGCGGGAGATCCGAAAAGCCAGGGAAGCTGGAGAGAAACTTTTGTGTGACGTGCGACGTTAAACTGAAGAACATCGAGAACAAGTCGAGGTGCTGGCGACCAGCCTTGAAGGCAAGCGAGACATTCTCGAGTTTTTGTCTTGTGAGGTGGAAAGACTTCGATCGGACAGTAAAAACCTGATGCAAACCGTAGCTGCCAAAACCGAACAAGCCGATCGACTGCAGTGCATCTTGTCGGAGCGCTAAAGAGAAGAGGACCAGGCCGTGCAGCAGCTGCAGCGCCTGCAGCAAACGCTGCAACAAATGCAGCAGTAGTGTCTTTCCAAGCCTGAGACCAGTGCTGCCTCATCAGAGTCCACTACTTGCACTGGATCAAGCCAGTGATGAGAGACTGTGTTATCAAACAACGTTAAGCGACACGATGTGATTTGATAAGATGAGATGTAAGACGATGTGATGTAATACGATGTGAAAGTAGAAAGTGTGATGTGATGAGATTACCGTTTACGATCTCTAATATTTTGTCATTATTTTCTTGCAAGTAAAAAAATTGAACGTGGATGAAATTAAAATGTAAAGTTTTTACTGATTTTTTGTATCCCAAAATGATTTGCAAGATTCGCAACCATCAGTCGCCTTTTGTCTTTTGAGGAAAATTTATAGCCACACTGTAGGATAATGATAATTATATTAGCAAAGACTCAGATGATAGGAAGAGGATGGATATTATATTATGCGCATCAGGTGCCGCGTAATAAATGTGACTCAACAGGTCCTGTGCTGCAGGTTCTTAACAAACAGGATAGTAAAAAGTAACAGCGGAGTTAGGGTTACGGAGAACTTACGGTCACCGTACACTTGCTTAAAGAGCTCTCAGGATACGACCATAGCTGCGGAAACGTGGCGGTGTCTAAAAGGCCTTGAGATAAGTGGGCGGGCGAGGGGGGAGGTGGGAGGGTTAGGCTATTTCAGGTCTTGAGGACAACACCAGCAGGTCTTGAGGACAACACCAGCAGGTCTTGAGGACAACACCAGCAGGTCTTGTGGACAACACCAGCAGCACCGCAGTAGGCAGGCGTCAGGCGGCTCTACACCTGCGCTCGGTGAAGCCGTGAAGGCACCACTCGTTGAGCCATTTAATGTGTTAATGCACCGCTGTTCATTTCGTTATGACTCACCGGATATTGTTTATCAACTCTTAGCTTGCTTGAGTCGTGCACCGTGCACATACCTGTTTATATTATATGTGTGCACGTTATATAAATTACATTATAATAGTTCATTAGGTGGCTTCTTGCGTACAGCATAGCTGGGCAAAAACAGAGCAGCAGCGGCGGGCGCAGCCAATGCCATCGATAGCTTTCAGCGTACATTCGATTGACTACATCGATTTAGTAATTAGAAACTAATGAAAATTTGAAACAAATCGAAGATTCTATGGTCGTCTATTGATTCATAGTGAAAGCAACTCTAAAGGTACTTACAATGTTATTTTGAGCTCCATCGTAATAACTGTCAAGGGTCAGCCAGCTGATCAGGCAGGAAATGAGTTCAACGATAATTTTGCACTAGTACACTACACACCTACACCTTGCGAAAGCAGTTGCCGACTGACTGCGCGTTGCGTGTGCGGCTGTATTTATACGCACGCAAGAAGGATACGAATAAGCGGTTCGTGGGACGGAGAACATTTTAAGCAGAAAATGTCGCGTGCGTCGCAGACCTTGGACCGGTGACTGACTCACACTGCCAAACATAAGGCCAATTTATTTTCATCGGATAATGGCGGACATGTTACGACAGTTGCGGGCAGAATGACACAATGGATGGCATATCAAGGCAAAAGGAGGATAGTATACAACGGGTTATTTACAAGGGATAAATGTATGGAGTATGGTGTTCTGGTGCAATGCAGATTTTAATTACGATGATTATCTGACGGGGCTGGAAGGAAGTAGAAATTTACAAGCTATGTTAAAAAACTAATGTGGGTAAAATCTCGCAAAACAGCAGCAGTTGCACCTCCTACCACGATGTTTTCAAGACATATTCCATTTTTGCACAATTCTTGAGGTTTTAGTTTAGTTTTTATATAGATATGAAATGAGACGTCAACAGTAATCCAGTTTCTAGAAGCCTGGGAGTAAATTCTGACGTCAGAGACTGTAAGCCAACCACAGAATAGCTAGAGGAGAGACGTCATAAAAACTGGCCAATCAGACGCGACGTAACGTCAGATTTAGGAGAACAATAATATTAATGCCCTGTGACGATTCTCATTACCCAAAGCAGCTCTTGTCACAGCAATAATCCAGTTAGTGTTCGAATTTTGTACTTAAATTTGGTATTAACATAACATAGTGATGTCGGCGCTGAAGAGTAGGCCTGATGTGGCCTGTTGCCGATTCTTGTACTTTTCATGACTTGTTCACAGATGATCTAAAATCGTGTCATTTGACCGGATCTTTTCAGGACTGACGATAGTTTGAAATAGCTACTAGACTTTCATCAAATTCGATGTGGTGCTAGGCATTTCAAGTCTGAACATACGTATTGCACAATATGGCTGTATTAAATCTAGATTGTCTATATTAAGGACCACTGAAGTCGACAAAAAAAAAAGACTTTTTAGGATAGTAGCTCTAATAAGTGGAACTAAACAGAGTCCCTTCGAGTTCTGAATTACGCAGTCGGTGTGTTTATTAAACTTCAACAGTTAATTAGAACTTGAAATATGCAAGGGAAGAATTTGAATGCTGCGCTCGTAGTCATCCACGAGCCTGACTTGTATACTTTGTGTGGTGGTGATGTGGCGGTGGTGGGGTGGTGGGGAGGAGCAGGAGGCGATGGCGTGGTGTGAAGAGGAGGCATTGTGGCGGTGATATGGAGGAGGCGATGTTGACCATGAGATCATGTATCTTACAGGACCTCATGTCCCTCACAGGACCTCATGTCCCTCACAGGACCTCATGTCCCTCACAGGACCTCATGTCCCTCACAGGACCTCATGTCCCTCACAGGACCTCATATTCTTCGATCAAATTTTGTTGTTCTAAGCTATGAAACATTTTATTTCACGACCGTACAAATGAGCTACAGCGTCATGTGTCAAATTGTTATTAATTGCAATGAAGTTATACATACCTTATTTTGTAGCGAACATTTCGACGTTATTATTTTTTAATAAATTGATCGATTCAGTCCCCAATTTCCTTCGGTGTGCAGTGACCTCCTATAGGAGCTTGACGGCAGCGCCCGCAGGAGCGACAGGAGCCAAGTAGGAGCGGTGCTCCATACGCGAGCCCCGTAAACAAATTTATTCCAACATCAAAAATTTCATCTTAAGAAAATTTAGAATTTTTGACGACATCGGATACACAAACGTCCTGTGTCCTAGGCACAGCGCTCCCTGTGTCCTAGGCACAGCCTCAAATTGCCGGAAACAAAACACGCTTACGAGATTCGTTTTATTTTCAGATACAAAATCCTGCCTGTCGAGTCTTACAAAATATATGTACACAAGTTGACTAGTATTTATGGGTAGGTATAAATCAGCCAATCTGGTCGCCAAGTACGAGGTGCAGTCAAGTTATAACCCCTCCGATGTTCTCTTTATAATTACTCACTCAAAACATGATACCATCATGACACATGACACCATCATGACACATGACACCATCATGACACATGACACCATCATGACACATGACACCATCATGACACATGACACCATCATGACACATGGCACCATCATGACACATGGCACCATCATGACACATGGCACCATCATGACACATGACTCATGACAACATCATGACACATTACACCATCATGACACATGACACCATCATGACACATGATACCAACATGCCACATATGTATGTTATGCATATTCTATAAGAAAACGTCATTTCGAAAAAACTTCATTTTGTAAGAAAATGCCATGATTTTTTAAAAAAGCTTCATTTTTTAACAAAACGTAGTAATTTTCGAAGAAAACGTCATTTTTGAAGAAAACATCGTCATTTTTAGGAGAAAACATCTTCATTCTTTTCAAAACATCTCAAATTGTGGCCGCTCCCTCGAGTGGTTGGGTGCAGAGCTGTCATCTCTTGCACACGTCTGCTAAGTGAGCTATTATCTTACAACAAACCCGGACATGTTTATGATATCAATTAAGAAAACAAACAGCGTAGGCGTTATAACTGGAATCCCCATCAGCCAATCGCGTCATTTAGTAGAGATAAAGTACGTAAATATAAAATAAGAGCAGGGACAATACAAGAATCATTTCCCAATCATAAAAATGAGTGAAGCAATATCTCTCCTGCGAGTGCTGCAGCCAATACACTGCACGTCTCGGAGCTAGAAACTCAGATGCTGAGTAACGTAACCAAGATGTGCTCAAAGTAACGTAATCACGTACACATGTACATTTATGTTATGTTATATACACAATTTTATATAACATATAACATTTATGTTATATACACAAATACAATTATTAAAACTAACTTACACAGCAGCTGTACAGCGGCCACATACACAGCAGCTGCACAGCGGCCACGTACACAGCAGCTGCACAGCGGCCACGTACACAGCAGCTGTACAGCGGCCACGCACACAGCAGCTGTACAGCGGTCACGTACACAGCAGCTGTACAGCGGTCACGTACACAGCAGCTGTACAGGGGCCACGTACACAGCAGCTGTACAGCGGCCACGCACACAGCAGCTGTACAGCGGTCACGAACACAGCAGCNGGAGCTATTTTGGGTAGTTTCATGGGAAAAAATATAAGGGTCAAATGACACACGAAATCAGCGGCTGGCCAGGCCACCATTGGCTTACCCTGCTCAGTAGCTGGCCTGAGTTCTTATAGCGCGAGCGCGACTAGCCCCTGCCTGTAGTTGTGGCGCTGCATGTGCATTGTGCATGGGTACGAACTTATCAACACGCCAGCGTTTCAACGCTCTTGCATTGCGTGTACGTAGACATGCTTGCGTTGCGTTATCTACAACACGCTTGCATCGAGTGCGTGTTGCTCACACGAGAGTTGCGTGAGATTCAACACGCGTGCGATGCGTGTCTGTCAACGCGCTTGCTTTGCGTGCGCATAGAAAAACACTTCGGCATTATGTTATCTTCAACACGCTTACGTTACTTTCATGCCAATGGGGTTGCTACTAATGCTCGCCAACCCGCGTTTTCAGCAGCGCATGCGTGAACAGGGCTATCTTCAATACAGGATCTAACGCGGACATTTCGTTTCTGTTAACACGTATGCGATTTGCAAATATGTACAACAACACGCGTGCAGTACGTTTTCTTGAACACGCTTGTGTTACTTCTATGTCTACGTACATATGTGCGTCGCGTTCTAGCAACACGCACAAATTGCAATTAAAAGCAAGGCTTTAAAACTCACGCATTCCAGGGAAGACTGATAAACAACCCCCAAAATACTCCCTATTCTAAGGTGGGGTTACCCGCACCCCCTACCCCCCACTACCCCCGACGCTCTGCACCGGCTCTGGTGTCAAACTGTCAGTAGCTTAGTGCATTTCGTGGTGTTATGTGGCTAATTAGACATGCTTCCCGTTTCCATCGTGTACCCTTAGTGTGAACTGCGATGCAATCTAATAGAAAATAATGAAGTTTCTAACAGCTGAACAAGCTAATTTAGGAATCTTTAGAAACACAACTTCCTAAGTGTTTAATGTCCAGTGCCTCCTAAAGTGAAGGTCTTTGGCGGTTAGAACTTGGAACACACGACGACTTTCAAGAACACACCGTCGAGCTTCGAGATTTATGCTGAAATTTTTAACTTTGGGGTATAATGACACGAACGTGTTATTTCAGCTGTTCGTGTTATTATACTCGAGGTTATAATTTCTGATCCATCGGCCAAGACATCATCAGGATCGTTTGTGGGTGATGATCTGATCCCCCGTTTGTGGGGGAATCTGATGTCGTCAAGACATCAGATTCATCAAGTCGGTTAACTTCGAGTTGAGTAGTGGCATCTGGCAACCTTACCAACTGGTCAGCGGAGAGCTTGCTGCTGAAGACGTGTTACAACAGGGTTTACAGAGCAAATTTGTAAGGTAACTAAGTTGCACGGTTCCGTTATTGTGAACTCTATTCGAAGTGAAATCAAACTATTGTATTTGCACGTGTGTATTTCGTGAGTTTTAGGTACACAGGATAGGAAAAATTGCATTTCCGTGAATAATTTCAATAAAGAAATTAGGTACTTACCTGGAAACAGGAATTAGCTACCTATATTGAGAATTGAGTCTGCTATGTTGGAATAGTTAAAATTAAGCTCTGTAAATATAATAGGCTGTTTTTTGCTAATTCTGTATTTTAGGAGAATTTTAAGGACTGATTCAACTGATTATTGCGGGAGAATGCTTAACAGTATATGTGAATATTTGGTGCTCGTGAATATGAGAGAAGGTTCAATACTGGTTAAGGTGAGATAATATTTTGCTCAGCCGTACGTGGTAAATGTTTGGTATCGGCCCCTACTACCGCAACAGGTAGGAGTGTTTGGTACGGTTAAATAGGTTGAATGTTTCGTACATGGATGATGTGGGATAATATTGAGCAGTGTTGAATATTGGAGTATGTTGATATTTGAGTGATATTGCATACTGAAGAATGTTTTGTTTTGGGAAATGTGTGAGAATGCTGGCTGCTGGTGAATATTGAAAATTATTTTGCTCGGGCAATGTGCGAAGGGTCTTGCAATTCTGGAAAATATTAGAGAATGTTATGTGTAATTTGGAAAGTCGGGGTTGAAAGTTTTATTAACTGATATTATTCCCGTTTCAAACTCGTGTTTACTTGTCACTTGCTTCATTGTGCCGCGATGATACATGTCTAGTCTGCTCAACAACACCAACTGGTGCCACGGACAACACCAGCTGGTGCCACGGACAACACCAGCTGGTGCCACGGACAACACCAGCTGGTGCCACGGACTGACTGCACTGACAACACCAGCTGGTGCCACGGACAACACCAGCTGGTGCCACGGACAACACCAGTTGGTGCCATGGACAACACCAGCTGGTGCCACGGACTGACTGCACTGACAACACCAGCAGCACCACAGTGGGCAGGCGTCAGGCGGCTCTACACCTGCGCTCGGCGAAGCCGCGAGGGCACTACTCGAGTACTCGTTGAGCCATTCAATGTGTTAATGCACCGCTGTTCATTTCGCTATGACTCACCAGATATTGTTTATCAAGTCTTAGCTTGCTTGAGTCGTGCACCGTGCACATACATATATATATTAAATGTGTGCACATTATAATCTTCAATTATGCGGCTTCTTGCGTACAGCACAGCTGGGCAAACACAAAGCAGCAGCGGCGGGCGCAGCCATGCAATGCCATCGATAGCTTTCAGCGTACATTCGATTGACTATATCGATTTAGTAATTAGAAACTAATGAAAACTTTCAACAATCCGAAGATTCTATGGTCGTCTATTGATTCATAGTGAAAGAAACTCTAATGGTACTTACAATGTTATTTTGAGCTCCATCGTGATAACTGTCAAGGGTCAGCCAGCTGATCAGGAAATGAGTTTTACGATAACTTTGCACCAGTACACACGACACCTACACCTAGCGAAAGCAGTTGCCGACTGACTGCGCGTTGCGTGTGCGGCTGTATTTATACGCACGCAAGAAGGATACGAATAAGTGGTTCGTGGGACGGAGAACATTTTAAGCAGAAAATGTCGCGTGTTTCGCAGACCTTGGACCGGTGACTGACTCACACTGCCAAACATAAGGCCAATTTATTTTCATCGGATAATGGCGGACATATAACGACAGTTGCGGGCAGAATGACACAATGGATGACATATCAAGACAATAGGACAGTGTACAACGTGCTATTTACAAGGAATAAATGTATGATATTCTGGTGCAATGTAGATTTTAATAACGATGATTATCTGACGGGGCTGGAAGGAAGTAGAAATCTACAAGCTATGTTAACAAACTAATGTGGCTAAAATCTCGCAAAACAGCAGCAGTTGCACCTCCTACCACGAAAAAACGAGGGACGAATCCCCCGCCGGCGGCGCCGCCCAGGACGCAAGGTACCCCGGGCCAGGGCCCGGGGTGGGGTTGAGGTCGGGGAGTTTGGCCGTCGAAGGTCGCACGCTTCTTCCGACGGGTGCCGCCACTGCGCAGAGACACCCCGGTGAGAAGGGGCGCTCCACTCGAAGAAGCTCCCACATCCAGCGGCTGACGTCAGAGACTGTAAGCCAACCACAGAATAGGTGGAGACGTCATAAAAACTGTCCAATCAGACGCGACCTAACGTCAGATTTAGGAGAACAATAATATTAATGGCCTGTGACGATTCTCATTACCCAAAGTAGCTCTTGTCACAGCAATAATCCAGTTATTTTTCGTGATCCGGAGCCGCGAGAGTGAACCAACATGTATTTGTATGGTATTTTGTACTTAAATTTGGTATTAACATAACATAGTGATGTCGGCGCTAAAGAGTAGGCCTGTCGCCGATTCATTTAATTTTCGTGACTTGTTCACAGAAGATCTAAAATCATGTCATTTGACCGGATCTTTTCAGGACTGACGATAGTTTGAAGTAGCTACTAGACTTCCACCGGGTTCGATTTGGTGCTAGGCATTTCAATTCTGAATATGTGTATTGCCCAATATGGCTGTTTTAAATCTATATTATCTATATTAAGGATCACCGAAGCAAACAAGAAAGACTACTTAGGATAGCAGCTCTATACGTGGAACTAAACCGAGTCCTTCCGAGTTCTGAATCATTCAGTCGGTGCGTTAATTAAACTTCAGCAGCAAATTAGAACTTGAAATATGCAAGGGAAGATTTGAATGCTGCGCTCGTAGTCATCCACGAGCCTGACTTGTATAATTTGTGTGGTGGTGATGTGGCGGTGGTGATGTGGAGGGGCAGGAGGTAATGGCGTGGTGATGTATAGAGGAGGCGATGATGACAATGAACACATGTCCCTCACAGGACCTCATGTCCCTCACAGGACCTCATGTCCCTCACAGGACCCCATGTCCCTCACAGGACCCCATGTCCCTCACAGGACCCCATGTCCCTCACAGGACCTCATGTCCCTCACAGGACCCCATGTCCCTCAACACGTGACAGCACCCACCCTGTCCACGTGACAGCCCCCACCCTGTCCACGTGACAGCACCCACCCTGTCCACGTGACAGCACCCACCCTGTCCACTTGACAGCCCCCACCCTGTCCAGCACCCACGTGCAGAAGCCCCGCTCTGTCGCACTCCAGCGCCGCCATGTAGTTCGTGTAGTCCGTGTCGAAGACCGTGAAGTTTGCCTTGCCTGTCAGCGCTGTGGACGGGGAGACGAGACTGTAAGGGACTGGTGTATCAGTGCAGGCAGCGAACTATCAAGTCAGTGACTGATTCAGTCAGTGGAGTACGTTGGCTGACTTCGCATGTCGCCTGACACTGAGTGATAACGCCTGTCTCAGACTTCCGTGCAAAATATTTTCGTATTCTGAATTAATATTCCGTATTCTAAATATTTTCGCAATGAAAATAACATGATATTCTGTCATTGGTAACGTGGTCTTCTAGGAGAGTCTCACCCGGAACACCAACACGGCAACGGTCGAGGCAACGTGCACAGCCGTGCGTCGTAGGAATAAAACTGCCAGGCGATATACGTTATACTAGAGGTCGTAAGGTGTAACACGGAGGACAAACGCTAAAAACAACCCGCAATTAGACTTGAGATGGTTTTCAAGAGTAATCAGCCGCTATGGGTAATTAGACAGCTAAGTTTACTTGAGCAAGTTTGTATAGAACAGCCCAGGGTGTTCCGTTAATAATGCATCAGCCATGTCGGGGTATCGCTCGTCGGTAAGGCATGCATCAGAAGCTTGGTTGAAAGCACGACTATCGCTCGAGTCAAACACGTGCAGTCAGTCAGTGAGTCACCCTCGTCTATAAGGTTGCACTTCTGCGGTACGTTAAAATTTCCTCAGCTGAGATGCTAGAGACCTTCAAGAGACGACGACGTGTTCCTGAGCACAATCCCTGATCGTCCGCATCACTACCAGCGGTAAGAAGCAAGCAACAGCATCTGGCATCAACTGAGGGCATCAGCTGGCCCTACTGAGGGCAATGAACGGTAGTGATGGACTGGCCTCCTGGCCCTCTGCCGACTTGCCTGCAGGAACAGAGGCCTCCAGTGTAGCCTGGGACTACTACGTCCCAAACACTTGGGCTAGCAATGGTTAGTGGGTTGAATAGACATTGTGGGTTGGTTACTCACAGGTGGGCCAGCAGATCCTCATCCTGGCGGGGACCTCAGGGTTGGGGATGTCGAGGGTGGCAGTGACAAGGTGCTGGTGGTCGAGGCTGACGGCGTCCAGCAGCCACAACTGCCGCGTCTCTGTGATGGCCAGACGCTCGTCAGCCAGTCGTGTTACGTTCCATACGGAGCACATATTGCGCATGTCGAACTGGTACACGACGTACCACACGCCAGTACCTGCAGGTACAGCGTGTTAGGGAGCACGTGTTCCGCGTGTCGAACTGGTACACGACGTACCACACGTCCAGTACCTGCAGGTACAGCGTGTTAGGGAGCACGTGTTCCGCGTGTCGAACTGGTACACGACGTACCACACGCCCAGTACCTGCAGGTACAGCGTGTACAACCAAGACATACCAACAGGTGATGTAAACACACACAACCCGACCGCGACCACACCAAAGACAGCTTTAGGCCCCATGTGTACATGGGGACGAGGTCGCGACCATGCTGGTGCACCGCCTTGGTCATCCCGCGACTGGAGGGTGGCAGTGGAAAATTACATCTGCCCCTCCCACACCCCAGGGACACCACACACCCCAGGACACCACACTCCCTAGAACACCACACTCCCCAGGACACCACACTCCCTAGAACACCACACACCTCAGGACACCACACTCCCCAAGACACCACACTCCCTAGAACACCACACTCCCCAGGACACCACACTCCCTAGAACACCAAACACCTCAGGACACCACACTCCCCAGGACACCACACTCCCTAGAACATCACACTCCCCAGGACACCACACTCCCTAGACCACACACCTCAGGACACCACACTCCCCAAGACACCCACCTTATCAATGGCCAGGTTCGGGAAGGGCTCGACTTCTGGGCAGGTCCTCCCCAGGTGCACAGTGTGGCTGCCTGCCAGCCCCACGCACAGCAAGCACAGCCTGGCAACACCAACGCTCATTACACTCTTGGTACAGCTAACAGTGCAGCCTACATCCCCTCAACCACAGCATGCGTGTGGCGGGAGTGAATCACGCACAACATGTGCGTGACTCACCAAGTTTGTCAGTCGGCAGGTGAGGGGCGGGTTCATGCCCCAGAATTCAATGCAGCTTTAGCATGACAACGTAGTTATTAATGCCCGTATCACGTCACCAGCTGTCCCTGCACCAGCTGTCCCTGCACCAGCTGTCCCTGCACCAGCAGTCCCTGCACCAGCAGTCCCTGCACCAGCAGTCCCTGCACCAATGCTCTACCTCATGTGAGTCATGCTGCACGCTGCTCTACCTCATGTGAGTCATGCTGCACGCTGCTCTACCTCATGGGAGTCATGCTGCACGCTGCTCTACCTCATGTGAATCATGCTGCGGGCTGCACTGCTGGTTCTGGCCAGAATTTTATCACTCTAGCAGGACTGAATACCTAGCTTTGATTGAGCAGCAAATATGAAATGATGTACATATTATTAGTCTACACACGTGCGATTGATGACCAGAGAATTCGTTGGTTTATATTATCAGGGAGTGGAACTTTTCTTCAGATGACGGTCATGTGAGTCATGCTGCACGCTGCTCTACCGTCATCTGAAGAAAAGTTCCACTCCCTGATAATATAAACCAACGAATTCTCTGGTCATCAATCGCACGTGTGTAAATATATATATTCTGCTATCTTATACTAATATTATTAGTCATGTATTAATCAACATGTTTGAACATTGTATGTTTGAGGTTTAATAATTCATGTGTTTTGGCTGCCAGGGAGCTGCTCCGCGGCTACAACATCGGCTTGGACTGGATAACCGTGTCCCTCATCGTCTGGAACTTCGGGGTGATGGGTGAGGGAAGTGGGTGATGGGTTTGTGATGCAGGTGATGGTGAGTGCTGCAGGTGATGAGTGAGTGCTGCAGGTGATGGGTGAGTGCTGCAGGTGATGGGTGAGTGCTGCAGGTGATGGGTGAGTGCCGCAGGTGATGGGTGAGTTCCAATGTAGGGGTGCTGGTTTGAGTCCAGATGTGGTGTTCAGAAGTAAATATTTTTTTGTCGCGCTATTCATAGCAAGTTCAGTGCTCTGTATTGGTTAAATTTCGAAAGTGTAAAGCTTGGTTTATCATGAAGAAAATTCACTTTAAAGGCAATGAGGCGACTTTTTTTCTTAATATGTAATGGAAACTAGTGTTGATATTGTCTTGCGCAGGCATGGTGTGCATCCACTGGCAGGGACCGCTGCGCCTGCAGCAGGCGTACCTCATCTTCGTGGCGTCACTCATGTCACTCATGTTCATCAAGTATCTTCCTGAGTACACCGTGTGGGTGGTGCTGGCCGTCATCTCCGTGTGGGGTGAGTACACCGTGTGGGTGGTGCTGGCCGTCATCTCCGTGTGGGGTGAGTACACCGTGTGGGTGGTGCTGGCCGTGTGGGGTGAGTTAGTGAGTACGCTGTGTGGGGATCTTTGATGGTCGCGTTGCTGCAAGTGCCGGATGGTGGTTATGGAGGTGACGTTGCTGTTGATGGTTTTGGTGAGGTGTGAGTAAGGCTCAATTAATTACCTGTTATATGTGTGAGATATATTTTTATATTAATTATTTGTTGTCTCGCAGACCTGGTGGCGGTGCTGTGCCCCAAGGGGCCCCTGCGCATCCTGGTGGAGACGGCGCAGGAGCGCAACGAACCTATCTTCCCTGCACTCATCTACTCGTGTGAGTGGCCGTTGTGAGTGCTGCATGTGAATATCGTGAGTGCGCTTGTGAGTATCGTGAGTAGCACGTGTGAGAGTACGCTTGTGAGTGTCGTGAGTAGCCCGTGTGAGTATCGTGAGTAGCACGTGTGAGTGTCGTGAGTAGCACGTGTGAGTGTCGTGAGTAGCACGTGTGAGTGTCGTGAGTAGCACGTGTGAGTGCGCTTGTGAGTGTCGTGAGCAGCACGTGTGAGTGCGCTTGTGAGTGTCGTGAGTAGCACGTGTGAGTATCGTGAGTAGCACGTGTGAGTGTCGTGAGCAGCACGTGTGAGTGTCGTGAGCAGCACGTGTGCGTGTCGTGAGTGTTGTGAGTGGCACATGCAGACTACCTATACCTTCACAAGTGCCATGTGTAGCGGCCCTCGCACGTAACTCACGTGCTACGTGTTCTTATTTATTTTGTTTCGTGCAGCGAACATCTTGTACTCCAGCCTGACCATGGCAGAGTCATCCACCCCCTCCACCTCCACCACCGACAAGTGAGTCATGGTGGACAAGGAGGCCTCTTGAGTGTCAGGAGAAATCCTTCCTTAAAACAAACTTTAACAAACCCCGTTACCAACTCATACGCACCTTACCACACTCCTCAATACTCGTGTATTAGGTCATTTAAATATTCTCAATACAGTACAACCCCACCCTATTTGTGCATCAAATCGTTATGTTTAGTAGCTGCTTCATAAAGCAAGCCTATTTTTTCCATTAAAATTAATGGAGAAGACTCAGATCTGTGTCAGTGCCTCTCCAAAGTCACCTGTTATGTATTATATATCGTACTCCTAACTGGGTGAAAAATAATACTTTTTTGTTTTAAGGCGCCTTAAATGTCATCTCTCTGACCCAAGATAGTGCATATCTTATTTTTATCTCGGCTTTAATCCTTGGCCAACTCGACAACCCGCATGCCGAGCGCAGGTTTACTGGTCATGCCAATTGCCTGCCCTTAAGCAGTGCCCTGGGGTCGTAAATCATAACACATTTATTCCGACCGTTTGTAAGGTGCTTTGGTCGTGAGGCAGGACTTTCGTAATGCGAGGTTATACTGTATAATAGACACATTCTTACTCTCTTCAACGCCCCTTCTATCATGACCCTAATACACACCTTTGTACACCACTCAACACACTCTTTTACAGATACCCACTAGTGAAAATCTCACTTAATGCATCTCTGTGTACAATATACATCGTCCAACACAGTCCGTTGACACACTCCCCGCTGTACATCCATGAGTATTAATTGTTCATGGATTCTTTATTCTTATTCGTCAAAAACTTAACCCATTTATTGAAACAATGGTTAAAATATTATGTAAGGAAAGAGCTCCTAATCACTTATTTAGAACAATTATTGACTGAATTAATAAATATAATTGAATTTAATAAGTAGCTAAGTAACGCAAAGAAAGTTAGATCTAATCCTCTATTGTGTAACTTTGCGTTACTGAAACAATCATTGACGGAATTATTCGTTATGTTCAAGACTAAATAACTACGTACAGAAAATTGCATCTCATTCTCTGTTGTGCAGCGGCGGCAGCCACGACGGCGGCGAGGCTGTGGCCGACCCCCTGCAGCAGGTGGGGGCGTGGGTGACATCCGGGGGTGTGGGTGACATCCGGGGGCGTGGGTGACATCCGGAGGTGTGGGTGACATCCGGGGGGGCGGGTGACATCCGGGGGTGTGGGTGATATCCAGGATACGGTAGATTTTTTTCGCTGTGCTCTAAAATCTTTGTAAAAACTGCTAATTGTTCATCAGTCTATTACGCTTGTTTATATATTTTTAACTTGTTTCTTTGTGTTTTTTTAATAAATACTGCGTTCCAACCGACATTTGTGCTTCTAAATCAACAGCAAACAATGTGCGATAAAACACTGACACTGTCATTATCTGCTGACACTGTCATTATCTGCTGACACTGTCATTATCTGCTGACACTGTCATTATCTGCTGACACTGTCATTATCTGCTGACACTTATCATGAAGCAGTTGTTTATAAAGTTCCCTGTTCTACCCCAGGACCACCATGCCCCTGCTCCTGCTGGGGGCGTGGGCCGCCCCACCATCAGCACGGCCCCCAGCAGCAGCAGGAGGAGGCGCAGCAGCGAGGCTGAGGCAGGCTTCGGGCCCGAGTGGGAGGCGGGGAGGCAGCAGCGTGAGGCGGCGAGGCAGCGGCGGGTGGCGGAGCATGGGGAGGCGTCAGCTCCTGACGTGGCAGGAGGTGGCGGGGCACAGCAGCCCCAGGAGGAGGAGGATGAGGAGGAGCGTGAGTTATGCATGACAATAAAGTCGCCATAGCGCTTATGTCGCCACAGCACTTGAGTTGCTACTTTGATGAGGATTATTCCAATAGAAACTTTTATAAACCAAACTAAACCACAACTTTCTTGGCCGATCGCTACAGCTTTCGTTGTCATTGTGTCATAATCCAACCCTGTAGATCATAGTATTCGTGATGA
The DNA here is from genome assembly GCF_000764305.2 of Hyalella azteca. Lineage (NCBI taxonomy): Eukaryota > Metazoa > Arthropoda > Malacostraca > Amphipoda > Hyalellidae > Hyalella > Hyalella azteca. The sequence goes on from NW_025930774.1 coordinate 27,496, forward strand.
GTAGTATACGATTTTATTAATACGAGTATTACACGATTTTATTAATACGAGTACCTATTATAAGATTTTATTAATACGAGTATTATACGATTTGATTAATACCGAGTATTAATACTGCTGAGTGGCCACTGCTAACACCAGTAGGTACTGAGTGGCGACTTATGCCTCGTTAGCTGCAGCTTGATTTCAGTAAAATTTACACTGCCTGCATTTTTATGACAATAAAGGAATTATTGTCATTTAATTGAATTCTTTTGCTTGATTTTGTCATCAAGCAGAATAAATATTGATAAAATTGTCTAAATTAGCGATGCGTATTTGAAGGCGGGATAAAAGGAAACTTAATCTCGTGCAGGCGGGGTGAAGCTGGGGCTCGGGGACTTCATCTTCTACTCGGTGCTGGTGGGGAAAGCTTCCTCCTACGGGGACTGGAACACCACAATAGCCTGCTTCATCGCCATACTCATTGTGAGTCGTGGGGAGTGTGGGGAGCCTGAGGAATGGGTGATGAGTGCCTGAGGAATGAAGAGTGAGTGCTGAATGCTTGGGGAGTGAGGAGTGCCGAGTGCCTGGGGAGTGAGATACGAGTGCTGACATAACCCCCCTCCCTCCTGCAGGGGCTGTGCCTCACGCTCATCATGCTGGCAATATTCAAGAAGGCGCTCCCCGCCCTCCCCATCTCCATCACATTCGGGCTCATCTTCTACTTCGCGACGTCCTACTTCGTCGTGCCCTTCGCTGAAAACCTCGCCAGCGAGCAGGTCTTCATCTGAGCTCAACAGCTGCGTCCTTTGTCCGCCTTCTTCGACTGCGTCGGCATCCTGAATTTTATTTTGTGTGTAAAAATTGCCGAAAACTGGGCATATTTTTTCGTCCTCTCCAAATGTAAATCATCTTATTTCCCTGTGTACCAAATAATATAGTGGTAAGTTATACTAAGTAACTAACTTATAAAGCTTATTAATTAATCCTGTTATCATTCAGTGGTTGTGTTGACATGCATAACGTTATTTATGCTTGCCGTTATTTATCCAAGACGTGTACCTTCATGGTTTATTAAGAGAATAGTCCTCCTAACGCAGGGATGTTGGAAATTGTAGTTTACGTTGCAATTCTTTAGCGTTGATCTCGACTAAGGAGCCTTGAAATCTCGAGTGAAAATTGAGGCAGTTCATTGATCCGCTGTGATCGCTTTGATTGCTGTTGTTGCATCGTATGAGGAAAAATGCAGTGATCTCAATTTTTATGTGCTATATTTACCAACTAATTTCCTTCATTTGTGTAAAATCGTCAGTCTTCATGCATGGATTCTCTAGTATTCCTCATTTGATGGTCTGAATTCTTTGATATGTTTGATAGACATTGACATTCCATAAGCCTTTTAATACTCTGAATAATGATATCGGAAATATGTAAGGTTTTAAAAAGTTTTATAGCCCATTTTTATGCGTGTTTGATTGAACCGAGATTGATTGGGGTTTGCGCGTTAGCGCAATTGCTTAATGAGACCTGATTGTACAAGCTTAATGAGACCTGATCGGTCTAGCTTAATGAGACCTGATCGGTCTAGCTTAATGAGACTTGATCGTACTAGCTCAGTGATGATATTTATTTCAGACGAATTACAAGCCAGCAATACCTAAGCTCCCTCGTAAAATATACGGCGACGAGAAAACTGCCAGACAGCAAGTGTAATCGCGACTGCAACTTGTTCACATATTTCGTGTGGTGTTAAAGGTCAAGGAATGTGATCATATGTGGAGGCAGAGCAACAAGTCAACACTGGCTCTTGACCGATGGACTCCAGCCAAACAAAATTATCAAAATAAAACCTCTATATTTTCGTCCATTGTGGCCGTCAGCAGTATTAATAATATGCGATTAAAAATTACTATTAGAAGACGACACTTCTAAAAAGGCCAATGTCTCAAACGTTACACATGTACAATGAATTTCTTTTATAATGCAAGTTTGCGAAATTTCAGATGGATTGGAGAGGTAGAAGTGTGTTAAATATCGATTATAAGATTTGTAGCAGACAAACAACAAGTGCAGTTAAAGAGAAGTGTTGTAAAAAGTAAGATTAACGTGAGAACATTACTAATTTACGTCGATTGTAGTGAGCTACGCTACAAAATGTACGGAGTGTCGCAGCGTAGACTACCCACAATCTGCTCGTGTTCCTCAGCTAGCCTCACCACACTACCTACAATTATAGACTAATTATCGCTAAATGCGCGTAAAAATCTATGGCTTATTTGCTAATCGAGGTTATCACATGCATTAGAATTAATTGTCTAGGACAGAACAAAATTACTTCAGTCATTTATGGGTCTTGATATATTTGGTCCAAACGCGCTCCACGGACGCGGCGCCCTTTGTGTGATCCTTAGTGCTCCTGACGCTGTGCCGGGCACTGTCCTTTGTGCCTTCAATCTTGCCCTGAAGGTTGTGAGGAGCGGTGCCCCTGACGATGAGGGGCGGCGCCCCTTGTTTGGTCGTTCCTAGGGCTCCGTGGCGGTGATCTTGCCCCTGATGTTGTGTTGGGCGGCGCCTTTTGCATCGCTGACGACGCCGTCGCCGAGGATCTCGAGCTGCGTCACGTCGTAGTCCTCAACCCCAGCACCCAAGCGCTGCTGCTGCGAGGGGCCTGAGGTGGGGGGCAGCAGGCCGAACAGCTCCCCTTCAGTGTGCCAGCTGTAGCGCCTGGTGGAGGAGGAGGAAGGTGTTACAGGGAGCTGCTCTTGAATATGACGCATTCACTTTCTCAGATTTTGTAATACGAGTACCTATACTACAGGAAGATATAGTCGGCATTGTCACAACACCAGCTGTAAGAACAGCGTAGCATGATAGGTTCTGGGCAGCTGGCTGTGTTCCTGCGCCAGCTGCGGTACAGGCAAGGCAGCTGGCTGTGTTCATGCGCCAGCTGCGGTACAGGCAAGGCAGCTGTATACACATCTAGATGTGTATAAGAGACAGAAGTAACCAAGATGTGCTCAAAGTAACGTAACCAAGATGTGCTCAAAGTAACGTAACCAAGATGCGCTCAAAGTAACGTAACCACGATGTCCTCTAAGTAACGTAACCAAGATGTGCTCAAAGAAACGTAACCAAGATGTGCTCATTATATACACATAAACACCTATTTCATTTACACATGTACATTTATATTATACGTATACACATATACAATTATTAAAACTAACTTGCACAGCAGCTGTACAGTGGTACCGTACACAGCAGCTGTACTCAGGAAGTTGCACTCGACAATGTACATCAAGTCTAATGAAGTAGCGACGTTCGTTGGAATATTGCAGCGAGAGTTAGTGAAGGAATGAGACCTGCACCATCGGACATGTGGGTGCCTGCAGGGGGTGATGAGGTGGGTGCTTGTAGGGGGTGATGAGGTGGGTGTCTGCAGGAGGTGATGAGGTGGGTGCTTGTAGAGTGTGAGGAGGACGGTTTATTTAACCGGAGGGGGAGGAGGGGGAGGTAAAAATATGTTTGGCTTCATGTCTCCCACGAGCACAGATGTCTCCCCCTACATGCTGCTTCATGTCTCCCCCTACAGCTGCCCCCCCTCCACCAGTAGAGGATCTCCAGCGAAGGCCTGAGCCACGGCTACTTCCACAGCAGGACCCCCCAGCAGTAGGGGGTCGTCAGCAAAGGCCTGTGTGACGTCGACCTGTCCTAATGTGTCCTGGAAATCCTGTCCAGAAGACGGCGGCGGGAGCGGGGCTTGGACAGGCAGGTACCCGCTGGAGGTGAGTCTCTTGGTGCGGTTGTGCGCTACCGAGCGGTGGGTGATGAGGCAGTTCTTGTTCTTGCAGACCTTGCCACACACGTCACACATGACGGTGTTGTGTGGCTCCAAGTGCTGGTCCCGAGTGTGGCGTGTCAGTGAGCCACGGTTAGAGAAACATTTGTGGCAGAAGCTGCAGCGATGTGGCGGACTGTGGCTACGAGGGGACGCTACGACGGGCAGCTCCACCTTCAGGGTGTCGCTGGCGAGGCCGAAGATGCTGGTGCCGGCGTCGCTGCCGGGGGCGCAGGCCTCCATGGACTTCCACTTGGAGCGGCCTGTAGCCGGTCTGCCGGGGCCGACCTTCCTCCACAAGAGTCCTGCTTCCAGGTTGCCTTCGTCATCGACGTCGTCAGGAGGATCGCAGAGCACGGAGGGGAGGAAGACCACGTCTTCTGGACGATCAGTAACCTCCTCGTCAGCAGGGGTGACTGTGCTGTTCTCATACGCGCCTGCAAGGGAAAGTCATCTTAGTGGAGAGATAAGAGCAGCGATAGTGAAGGCACCTCCAACATCGATAGTGAAGGCTCCTCCAGCATCGATAGTGAAGGCTCCTCCAAGCTACGTGTACTTAGGTCGCTACGTGTACTTAGGTCGCTACGTGTACTTAGGTCGCTACGTGTACTTAGGTCGCTACGTGTACTTAGGTCGCTACGTATACTTAGGTCGCTATACGAGTGCGCCCTCAGGAGAGCGCTCCTGGGATGTCGAGGTGGAAAGTAAGCGACCAAGCTCTCTCCACTTGTCTGTTCACATCTTCCTGAGGCAACTCCAACTGACCCAATATTAGTATTAGAACATAAATGATTGATTATTCCAATTACAATAATGATCTTTGATTGTTGGATGTTGGAAAAGTTCATCAGACGGAGCCGAGCTCGTAAGTGAGGCGTATCAAGTCAGACAACGGCTCCGAGGACAGTTGTGGTGAGGCACACCGACACGTCAACGGCTCCAGACGCATGGTTGAAGTTGTACTTAGTTCTCATTGCCTTAGTTCCTTTCGTGGTACATAATTATTTTTTTAGCAGGTTTCATTAAGGACGAGATGATTTGTTTTATTTACAATTTTCTCATTAGTTTTTTTTAATATATTGGACAATATGTTTTTAGTTTGCAGTGGTAAATTAGTGGATTTTTCAAAACCTTAAGACTTTTTTCGGAGTAATTTTTGGCGCTTTAACTTCAAATCATCTTCATATTTTTGTGGTTTGTGAGTTATACTTAACCAAATTCTGATTTGCGAGTGGTATCCTATTACATAATTTTATACTTATGTTGATCCAGATTTCACTACGCGCAATGCGTCTTGTAACTTGATAATGAATGATTGGTACGTTTGAAACGTCGTTAGCGAAATAAAAATGTCTATCGCTACCCTGATTTTCGATTTACCAGTGTAAACTAAAAATATTATTCGATATATTGGAAAAAAAAACTCATAAGAAAATTGACAATAAAACAAATTCTCAGGTCTTCAATGAAACCTGCTCAAAGGAACAAATTTTGCCAACCTTTGCTAACTAAATTTTTTCGAGGGATGGGAATGAGCTTCGCTGGAACACGAACGAGGCTCATGCAGGATAGGAAATTACCAATCTGTTGTAGGTATAATTTGTGAGAATGTATGCATAGACCAATTATTGCCGTGCGCTTCAATCACGATATTTGCCCGCTGAAATTGCACCATCGAATTTATTTGTTGCCGATGCCTTAGTCTTGATTGATCGTTCAAAGACCAGTCCATAGCTTTCAAACGATCGCACTGTCACTCACATAAAATATACTTAAGGGGAGCGTCTGGGCCCAAAATCGACAAATTTGGCTTTTCCGGTTTTTAGTCTCATTTTAAAGCTGACATTCTGACCTATCCAACGGTACCAAAATCATCTCTGTACGTTGATTTATGCTTTCACGATGTATCGCGAAAGGGCAAGGGTTGGTGGAGTTCTTCAACATTTAACATTGGGAGTAAATGCCTCAGTGCACCTTAAATAGCTAGTCTTCACACTTTCCGATCCAGTAACCCTTCAACAGTCGTGAGGAATGGGTAGCGCTCTGTCGTTCCACCATCCTTGACAGAGATTTAGCTCCAGTATTGTCTGGTCTAGCATCCTTGCAACCTTGAACGCCGATTTCGAGGCGCCCGGGACTTTGTCGGGCTCAACTGAACAATAACACTTATTGTCACTGGAAAACAATCTCCTTCAAGTTTTGAAGCTACAGCAATGAGATATACCATTCGATTTGCAAATAAAAGATCTAGAGATTGGTCGTAGCTTTTTTTTTCAATTTCGTTATAGTTTTGAAAAAAAGGGGAGGAAGGGAAATCTAAAATTTTACGAATTACACACCCGCAAAAATTCAAATTTAAAAAAAAAACTACGACGAATCGATAGATATGGTCCTTACGCATCGAATGATACGAGTCTCAATGTTGTAGCTTGAAATTGAAAATCCTAGGAGTAGTTTTCTACAGTACCCCCTTTCTGACCGTTTTCTAAGAATTTCACGTTTTCTTTCATCTTCTTCTAAAAATGTACACTAACAAAAAAGTCGTAGAATTATGTTTTACATATGTGTACCAAATTTCTAAGTGATCCGTTCATAAATAAAAAAAGTGTTTCTGGGACCCAGACGCTCCCCTTAATTAAAAGGATGCAATTGGTGGAATGTGAGGATGGGGCGAGTGGCGGGGTGGGAGGAGGTCTCTTATACACATCTAGATGTGTATAAGAGACAGACGATAGTGAAGGCCCCTCCAGCATCGATAGTGAAGGCTCCTCCAGCATCGATAGTGAAGGCCCCTTCAGCAACGATAGTGANGCATTTTGGTTGCCTAGATCTATGCGCTTACCTTAACCGATACCTTGCAGAAACCTGACCTAACAACGTAAAAAACCTAAGAAATTTTTGAAGCGCTTCCCGCTAAAAGCCAAGATGGCGACTATAGCATCGTTAAACATGGCGGATCCCGCACACTTTTCTTGAACCTACTTTAAGCATCTAGTATAGACATAACTAGCATTTTGGTTGCCTAGATCTATGCGCTTACCTTAACCGATACCTTGCAGAAACCTGACGAGTCATAACACTGTCTCTTATACACATCTAGATGTGTATAAGAGACAGGGTGTGGTGGGTGGAGGGGGTGAGTGGTGTGGTGGGTGGAGGGGGTGAGTGGCGTGGTTAGTGGTCTACCAGACCCCTGCCGTGCCCTGCAGTCCCACACCATCACCAACAGTTAACAGTATCTCCGTCCGCCAATCACTGGTGGCTCTTCAAGCTAAACCAATCAACCGCAGACGAAAACTTGGCCGCTACGTCTACTAAAGCGAGTTTTGGTAGTACGGCCTCTAATAATTGAAGAATAATTATCTTCTTGTGGCATATTTACATTAAATTAGTTCCTCCTACATGAGAATTGTTGTCTTCTGTTGCTGCAGGTACGGGAGTTTCAGTGTTTATAGTGTTTTCACATTGAAACCCCTTTCAGTATTAAACTATCAACTTGAGTACAATAAATGAAAAGACTTCAGGGAAAAGCGATATTTAATATAATGAGAATGGCAGCGAAGTGCACACACCTACTCCACTTGGCCACGCCAGATGGTCCAGCACTCATAAACTCACAATAAATACAACATTATAATAATGCTCAACAGCCATACCTCTCATATCACAATAGATTGCATTAATATTACACATTTGCAAGATGGAGCGTCTCTCTCGGGGGGCGGCGCCCCACCTAAGCAAGAAAAGCGATCTTGCTTTATCTTAATTTATTCACTTCTTTGTTGTAGTCAAAGTTGTCGGGCGAGACTGGTTTAGTTCATTAACGTGTTATCTCAAGACTTTGGCCGAGTCCTATCCATTATAAATTACCAATGATAGTATGACATTCAATCAACACTTTATGTTAGGCACCGCTGTACAGTACTTGTGGTGAAAATGGACATAACAGTTTCATTTTACTTGAGCTAAGTGCCTAAGTCATCATAGTGTAAGATGGGACCAACGTCGTACAGGCAGGGAGAAACTGCTTCTGTTGACTGAAGCGGCGAGGCCGCTCAGCAACTCAGTCAACAATGGTGTCTACTCAGTCAACTGAGTCAATAAGTATGGCGTGCACTCAGTCAATTGAGTCAATAATTAGGCTGTCCACGCAGTCAACTCAGTCAAGTCTGATGGTGTTGAAAGATTCAAAGTAAAGAACCCACTGCGAACTAGAAGATGGTTCGCGTCTAGGGAAAGAGGACCTAGCGCGAGTAAAGAACCCACTGAGAACCAAAAGATGGTTCGCGTATGGGGCAAGAGTAAAGGACCTAGCAAAAGTATTACACAGCCTGGATACCATGGCAACTAACGTTTAGTTATTTCATCACCTGTAAACTTAAGATAACACAGCGCGCTAGTCTTCTCAAACGATGGCCAATGCATACAACTAATTACTTATGTCAACAATACAATAAAAGATAACAACTTCATCGTGCCTTGTGCACTTTAGTAGACGGCTTCTGAAGCCGAGTCTGCTTCACGTTTAAAATTACCGAGCAAAGCTTTCATAACAAGTAACTACTTTCAAGCTCACTCACGCTATACAAGTTACAATTTAATTATCTCAATCACATTTCAGTTATAGTAGTAAAAAAATGACACTGAGTGCAACAGCAGTCAACCGCTTACCAAGCCTCGGCCACTTACTAAGCCTCGCCCCTACGTTCATAACAACACAAGTCTCGTCTAGTCAATAATAAAATAACAAAACAATCAGCTTCGAGGAAAATAAGGAAATTTCATCAGTCATATACCACCACGCGGACGTAATTAATGACCATAATACAGAACTGGCGCTCTATCCTGAGCAGGACGCTACCAGATGTCGGGCCCATAGTACGAGCAAAATTTAGGGCCGTATCAGCTTCTGGTAAGAAGCTGGGGCGGCTCTAAATTTTGTTCGGTTAGGCCGCAGGCACAGTCCACCAAAAACTGAGTTAACATCCGCACACAGATGGCCCATCACGAAGTGTTAAAAACACATTTAGGATCGTCACAGCACTAACGATCACTGTAACAATGTCCCGAGAAAGAAGCTCCTGAGCGGACGCAGCGAGCAGCACAGGCGTGAAGCTCGCAAGGTCAGGCACTATATATATGAAGAAAGCAGCAAGGCATGTCTAGCAGTAAGCATAATGTCTAAGCAATGAGTCCTATCATCTAAAAATACCAGAGATCTTGGAAGGTAACGTCATAACATCACTTGTACAACGTATATGGACTGCAGCTCAGAGGAGCGATTGGAGTTGCGGCGGACATTGCATCGATAGTACAGCTTGGAGCAACCCACCAACGCCACACTTCAGCTACCTACACCGCATTGGTTCGGAGGGCAACCCACTAGCGCACGCCCCTGCCCTGTGCAGGTCCCGAGACTTCAATGTCTCGTAAGTGATGCGTCTTCCTGACGTCCCGCCTCATCAGGAGGAATCCAACGAACTAAGACTGGGATTGACGTACAAACGTATGAGCGTTTGCAATATAATTGACATGTAAGTATTGTGTTCTTCAACGAACATACCAAAAGTAAGTCATGCGCTCAGACATCACAAGTTCCCCTAAAGCGACAACTAAATAATCACAAACTTGAATAGAAGAGAAGACCGGCAGTGAGCGAGAACTCTACCTCACGCTAAGATCACAATGGCAGCTCAACCTTAAACCGAAATCTGCACCAAACAAATCTTAAATTAACTCGCAAATAAACTTAGGAATATTTATTAAAATTAATGAAGAATTTAAAGGAACGCTTGCGGAGGAACCGCGCGGCCCTCCTGGCGCAGTAGGGACTTGGTTCAGGAGGAAAGGAGGGGTTCAGTTCAGGGGAGTGGGGGTTCAGCTCAGGGGAGTGGGGGTTCAGTTCAGGGGAGTGGGGGTTCAGATTCATGGGAGTGGGGGTTCAGTTCAGGAGAGTGGAGGTTCAGTTCAAGAGAGTGGGGGTTCAGTTTAGGGTAGTGGGGGTTTTAATTCATGGGAGTGGGGGTTCAGTTCAGGAGAGTGGAGGTTCAGTTCAAGGGAGTGGGGGTTCAGCCCAGGAGGATAGGGGGCTTCAGTACAGGGAGCAAGGGTTCAGTAGAGGGAGTGGGTTGTTCAGTTCATAAGGTTCAGTGTAAGTGGTTGGAGTTGGTAAAGTTCAGGAGTGCGACGGCGGCTGGGGTGGCTCATCAAAACAAGTGAACGCCTTAACGAATTTGAGCTCCGGAGACAAGGCGGAATTGTGTACAGAGATGAAGTCTGCTAGAGGGCAACGTGAGGGGAAGTCTGCCAGAGGGCAACGTGAGGGGAAGTCTGCCAGAGGGCAACGTGAGGGGAAGGTCTGTCAAAAGGGCAACGTGAGGGGAAGGTCTGCCAAAAGGGCAGCGTGAGGGGAAGGTCTGTCAAAAGGGCAGCGTGAGGGGAAGGTCTGTCAAAAGGGCAGCGTGAGGGGAAAGTCTGTCAAAAGGGCAGCGTGAGGGGAAAGTCTGCCAGAAGGCAGCGTGAGGGCATTATTATGGCAGGATATAGGAACTGAAACATCACATCGCTTACATTAGAGATCAAACATCACCTTCAACACATTATTAACGACATTACTTAACATTATACGAAATGAACGAGTGCTGAGCCTAATGGGAACAGAACCAAGCAAGTACTTTGCAATTGTAAAGTTGATGATCTGATAGAAAATTGCTAATAAGACGCCCATGCCATACGAAGGCAAAATGATACCTGGCAGCGAGCGATCGAACCGAAATCGCCCGCTTCTGCTTGAAAATAACTGCTGCTTGTTATAGTAGGTTGACAGCTTCTACATGCCGTAATGAATGTGTCGATGGTGGCAGCATGTGGCATGTGAAAGGCGCCACAGTGGCGTGTATACGCTAGTATATGAACTACAGTGGCGTGTATACGCTAGTATAAGAGCTTCAGCGGCGTGTATACGCTAGTATATGAACCACAGTGGCGTGTATACGCAAGTATATGGCCTCTAGTTACTAGTATTGCACTCGTGGATTGCTTCAGACAAATATTGCTCAGGAGGCTAGGCAATAAGAGCTCTAAGTTATACGTTTTAACGTTTAGTATTAGGCTAGCTTTAAAAGCTGGAAACGGCTGCCCTATTTTCTAGCGTGTATGCTAGAGACCTGGCAACTCCTCTAGACGCTAGGTTACTAGTGTCGAATATAGCATAATAATTAGAACTAGTCAACGAGAGCAGGCGCTCTAGAGTGAGATGTATATGATGCCTAGTAACCAAGAGAGCTATGGTTCTACAAAGATAAAGGCTTGCATAGAACTAGTTAACGGATGCACTAGTTAGAATGAGCAACTACTGAGAACATGACAGCGTAGAACTAGTTAACAGTACTAGGCACCTCTAGATAACTAGTGAGTTAGTAGCTAAACCGCGTACAGAACCCAGCACGCGTTCCCCGCACCGCTAGAAGCAACGTCCCGTCAATGAGCAATTCAACTTATCGAGAGACGGTATTGTGGTTGTAGTAACCCACCATTCAAATGATGTTAAAACATTGATTACTGGCTTAGTGCATGAGAACATCGTTTATTTATATCAACGTGAGCTGGCTGGTGGTAAGGTTGCAGTTGGCGGTGGGCCGTTCAGTAGCCACTCAAGCTCGACTGCCACAAGCCGGCAACCCACACGCCTTGTCACGGTTGCCAGTTACCATTTTACGCGCGGCGAGCGTAGCACTGTTACACTCTTGCCAAGCCCAACTGTGAAGCACTGCTACACTCTCTTACCAAGCCCAACTGTGTCAGGACGTCCAAAATATGGGGAAAAAGTGCATCGCTATTTCAAAAGGAAAAGTCTCTCTCATTTTTCTGAGTGAAATGGCGAAACCTTGAGGCGAAGTTTGTCGTCTACCATGTAATAGTTAAATATAAATATACTGAAAGTTCGGAGCTTTTTGTTAGAATTTAGCTTTACAATTATCCCCGACTTTAGCGGTAAGCTATTAAGATGATTGAAGCAAGTGCCCAGTGAGCAGCTGCATTAGCTGCTCAGGGGTCCAGTTCTGAGGCATGCTTGGCAAGCGCAACGCGACTCGCACAGGACGGGGAAACTAGCTGCTGAGGAGCGAGTTTTCGAGGTCACCAGAGAACCCCTAAGTATTTCTTGAAATACCGCCAGTCTAAGGCTAAAATAAAGACGCCAGTGGGCCCGCTGAAGGATAAGATTGTCCGAGTCAGAGATGACCAGGGCATTTGAGAACTATACCGGGATCGCAGTTTGAATCGGTGTTCAGTAGCCCCGCTACTCAAGGGAGGCGAATGAAGTTGAAATTCTCCAGGAGCTGCTGGGTGGAAGGGGGTTGGAAAAACATCGAGTTTGGACCTGACGATATGGAAATAAGTATCAAAGAACTGGCGACGTCTTCAGCACCAGGACCGAATGGAATTCCGGCGGTATTGACGAAAAAGTGTGTTGGAGCACTAAAAGCTCCTCTCACAATGCTCTGATGGAAAAGGTGCAATCGACGCAATAGTTGCGTCGACTAGTCGACGCAACTAAAATTTGTGATGATTGACGTGTTCATAGGCAACTAGCTGTTGCATTGCACGCAGAGCAACTAGAGTTGTTTTGAAGCAGTCTAGCGTGCCCAGTGCAGCCTCGGCCGTCTTAGCGCGCACCACTACGTTGCTCTCTCTCTTGCTCACTGTAGCGCGCTCAGCTTTACAGCTCTCGCTTGCCTCCACCGTCCACACCTTTACTCGACAACTCCCAACGTCGCACTGGCGCTGGCACACTGTACTAAAAACGCTCTCCTCGTTTATAGGCTCTCAGCCTGCAAAACTGTAGTAGACATAACTAATCGTCCCGTGTATAAGCACCTAAAGCCTCGTAGATGCAGGGAATTGTCCCTGAGGGCCTCACAGTGGGACTGATAACGCACAACCCACAGAGGAGGCCAGAGGAAAACAGCCCAAAATTAGAGACCAGTGACCCTGACCTAACATGTGATCAAGGTTTTTAAGGAGGTGGTGGCCAGGAGGACGCTGAACTGCATAATAAATATGGTTTTCGACGAAATTGTTCTTGTATATCAGTTCCTGGAGCACAATTACCGTCTTGTGGCCCAGCTGGAGGAGGGAGCTGGCGTAGATGTGGTATACCAGGGGCCATACTTTCAAAACTCGCTAAGTGAACGTAAGTACTTACGACCTATTTTCTTGTCTATGATTGGTGGATTTTACTCGATAGGCAGTCAATTGTTGGCTGATGAACTTACGATCTCTAAATTTTTTGAAAGAATATGCCCAGGACTTTGCTCAAGCTTTTTTGATAAATTCTCGGTGGTTGGCCCGATCTTCATCATCCGCATCGCCGAAATCGGGCTCTAATCATCTTTTGTGGACGATACAAGAGTGCTGATGAGAATCATAGACATGGCCTGCGAGAGGTTACAGGATGACTTTTCGACAATCTATGACTGGGACCTAGTGCATAGTATGCAATTCAACGGCACCAAGTTCGAAGTAATGTGATATGCTGCACAGTTACTTAGCATCAGACTGCGCAGAAATTGAGGAGAAGCCACTTGTTCGTAATCTCGGAGTGTTGAATACTGAAGCTACCTTTGACGACCACAGCGCGGCAATAGTTGCGAAAGGAAGACTACAGATGCGGTAACTCTGGCGGGTATTTCGAACTTGAGAAGCGCCCATGATTACACTTTTAAACGTCCTCGTGCTCCCCATTTTGGAGTAATGCTGCCAGCTTGGGGCGCCACTTGATGCAAGTACGGTAAGGCTATTGGAGGAAGTCGAACGGACCTTCACGTCCAGGATCAGCGGTATGAGGCATCTAAAGCTGAACTACAAGGGCAGGTTGCAACACCTGGGACTGTGCTCACCGGAGAGGGTAAAAGCAAGGTATACAATAGTGCACACTTGATAGAAGATGCTACCCGGACAGGCCCTCAACTTTGAAAGCGAGACATTCAGGATAGCGACATATCACAACGCAGTGAGAGGCAGACTTTGCAGACCGAGCTGCGGCAAGAGTTTACTCTTCGGTATGGACCTCTTTCTCTAGTGGGACCGAGGCTGTTCAATGCCTTGCCGATGGAGCTGAGAGAAGGGGGGCTTCACCCATGCGATTTTTAGGAGGCGACTGGATGTGTTCTTGAGCAAGATCCCGGATTGTCAGGTTATGCCGCACTACTCTTGGCAAGCGGCAAGTAGCAAGCAACAGCATCTTGCGTTTGCTGGCTCAAATGAGGGCAGATAGGCGGAACACGTTCAATGTTACCTTCAGGACCCGAGGACGGGGAGACCGACCTATCGACGGCTTGAGGGCGGAGGACGAAAAAAGCGGCGTATCAGCGTGACCAATGACAAGGACGTCCTAAAGTTGCAATTAGGATATAAGGTATGAACAAGGAACGAGGTGTGGGAGGGATCACAACATAGAACTTTCTTTAAGAAACTGCCTGAGCGAGCAAATGGTCATCCACTAAGACAAGCTTGTCAGCCACAACAAGCGTGATGCACGTCTCTAAAGATTTAACTACGAGGCTCCACAGCTGAGCTTGGCAGGACTGTTTTACCCAGAAAATTTATTGATAATAAATAAAATGTTCTCGAAGTTAATTGCGGTTAAGGGAAACTCGAGATTAACGTTGCTGAAGCTTGAGCGTGGACAGTCTCCACCTGGGAGCAGCACAGAGCTTAGCCCTCGTCAGGCTGCGTAATTTGACGGCGATATAATGGCACCGAGTATGCGCTCAGAAATGAGTCAGACTTGGTCCAAACAGCGATGCACTTTTTTGCCCTGTGTGTGTATCATTTTGACCCAATTTTGCCTATCAAAGGGGGCGTATCAGTGCTACGTCCGCTCTCTGTTAGAGCTTTGTGTAAAAACATTATTTGGACAATATGACATTTTTAATATGACAATATGTATAGAAAGAGATTTAACCATGTTAAATCTCTTTCTTTAGTCTGACACTTGCCAGCACTCATGAGGCCCCTCCAACGGCGGCTTCCTTCCTCTTCCTGACGATCTCAACTGAAGCACTAATTGTGTGTGTGTGGCACGCACTTCGTGCTGATGACGCACTCAGCTGACAAGTGAACGTCTGTTAACTTGTCAACTGGCTTAGTGGTACAGCAGGACTTGGTAGAGAGACCTGGTATTACAGACATGGTTGTGCAGACATGGTACAGCTGACACGGCCTCACAGGTGAGAGTCGGTGAAGCAGTTCAGAGGGCGCGGCCTCGCAACAAGCATAACAAGCTAAACAATAATGAAGTGGCAAGCATTACAAGCTCTAATAATATTATAAGCTATAATAATACAAGCTATAATAATATTATCACAGGCGGCTGGAAGGGAAAGTTATAAGCGCGGAGAAGGGAAGGTTCTGACGCCCGTCGCTGGGCTGACCAAGAGGGCGCTAGAAGCTGCGCAAGATGACGGCGGCGGCGGTGAACAAGATGGCGGGGTAGTGCAAGATGGCGGTGAGGATTTGATGGATCTTCTCGTGTACAGCTGCCCTCCATTAGTGAGGGTGTCGTAGTGGGGCACGGGGGGAGAGATGAGATCCCCAGCTATTGTTATTTTAGGGCGGTGGTGAGCAGCCAGTTTGTGTGGGGTGGTCTTAAGCTCCAAGTACAGTCCACTGGAAGGGCCCTCCTCGACAGGATGGTCGTCCTGACTGCACGTTCCCACCAGACAGTTTGCAGGAGCGGTGGTGTCGTAAGGCGTGGCGGTGGTGGAGGTGGCAATAGGTCTGCGGCAGCCGAGTTTGGAGCGGTGCAGGTGGCGGTGCAAGTCCCAGCGTCTGCTGAAGACCTTGGTGCAGGAGTGGCAAGTGTAGGTGCCTCGGTGCACGTGGCGGTGGTGGTGCAGTGACATCGGGTGGCGGAACACCTTAGCGCACTCAGAGCAGGGGTACACCTTCGTGCTCGTGTGGTTGCTGTAGCCACTCGTGTGGTTGTTCCCGCCATTAGTGTTGTTGTTTTCGCCGCTGCCGGTGCTCGAGTGGTTGTGGTCGCCACTGCCAGATCCGACTTCGCCCACCACAATACGACGTCCCCGGCTCGAGTCCTCCAGAAGGCCGCCGTTGAGGACGGTCTGGGGACGAGCAGAGCCTCGTCGCTCAGCGGACAATATGGTAGTGATAGCCGTGAGGGCGGCTGTGTCCTCCATGTCGTGACCACCAGAGGCATGCAAGAGATGGTCCTCCTGAGCCTCACCCCCCATGTCCATGCTGTCCTCCTCCGCGTCGAGGCGCTCCTGCTTGCCGAGGTACTCGAGCTTCACAGGGTACGGCGCCCCTCCCTCTGGGGACCCCACGACGATGCCGTTGTGGGACGGAGGTGAGGTGGGATGATGGTGGGCCTGGTGGTGGTATGGGCCGCTGTCCACATCCCGGGGGGCAGGGCCAATGCTGTGACAGCGGTACGCTTCATCACGAGATGCTGGGTGTGATGCGTCATCACGACCGTGTGGCACCCCAACATCACACAGCATCGTCGACGAGAACCTGGTGGTGGTGATGCCACGCACCACTCCAGGGGCTGAGTGGTGACGCTGGTGATGATGGTGCAAGTATTCGTGATGAGGCGACGCGAGGTGAGGCTGTTCAGGCACGGCGGTGTGGTGGAATTGGTGTGGCGGTGGCGAGGCGCGGAGGTGAGGCCTCACGGACAGGTTGAGGGCCTCGCAACCAGCAACTGCGGGTGGAGAGACAAGCAACCACGTCAGTAATGGTCCCGCACCACAGCCTGCACCACACACCACTACCAGCACCACACGCCAATACTAGTGTAGCGAACCACCCTCTGCACCACACTCTCGACTACCACTGTGCTTCCTGCACCACACTCCACAGCCTGCACCATACATCACTACCAGCACCACAAGCAATTCCAACACTCACAAGTCAACATTCTAATGATGAACATAAGTGGCATACTAGCAAGAAGAGCATCAATGGCGGAACACCAAATAAGAGCTGCAGCTAATAACACTTCAGGTCATCCATACTCGAGCCATCCACCGAGGAGTCACCCGAAGCACACACATGACGTGACCACAACGGCACCGCCATGAATCACAACACAGCTGCCAGCGCCCTTCGAGCTGCGTGCAGAACTGAACGCGACGACGCTAGTATGCAGACCCTAATATCAAAACTCATTCAATTCCACGTAGCGCCTAGTCACGTATTGCGACCCAAGTACACGTAACGGCCAAAGTACACGTAACGACCTAAATATAGATAGCAGCCTAGGTATAGAAAGCCACCTATGAACATGTCGCGGCCTATTTCTCTTCTGTGATTGGTGGGTTTAGCTTGACAAGCCTTCACTGATTGGCTGAAGAAGTCAACCCGCAACTATTTTCGACAGACCATGACGCTCTGGGACACACTTGACTAACACATCTAAGCAAAAGTGATCAGAATTGACGAGCTTGAGAAAACATCAAACAGTTCCCCGACAGAGACTGACCTGCGTCAGGCGATGCAGAGCGGTGTGCTGACGGTTCCCCAGCTGTGCTGTCAGCACCTGCACACACAACATCGTCAGCAACGTACAATGCAGCCTAAACCAGAACCTTGACATGTACTCTCACATCTATCCAGAAGAAGTGTAAGGCACAACTAGAAGTGTCAGGGCACAACTAGAAGTGTCAGGGCACAACAAGAAGTGTCAGGGCACAAAGGTCTCCTCTGTCAGGAGGGAAGTCATCAGCTTCACAGTCTGCAGGCTCGAGCTTCAGGGGCAGCAGACTGACATCAGTGCCTGCAGGGCGTCGTTATTTTATTGAATTAAATTATTTATAAATTAACGCCAAAGCAATACTTCTAGAATCAACTACGATTAAGTGGCTTTAAATAATGCAATCACTTAGTTCAGTTAGTCATAAACCACAATATTAGATATGACTATATGAATGAATATATAATAATAGATCAGTTATGCCTCTAAAAATTTTTTTCTTTCAAATTTATGTGTAATATGCAATAAAAGTTCGTTTTAACCCTGCGCCGCGATAACTGCTTTGTTGAACTATAATATATTTAAAAGATCAATAAAATATTATATTATATAGTTGCAATCATGTGATTTTAGGTATAGTAAATTAAAGATATCTAGTTGCTGGGTAATGATTCTGACCGGTGAGGTGCAAGCTCTGCTCCACAGGTCTTCTGCTGTTGTCGTGGACACTGCCATTGTTGTTGATGCTGTCGCTGCTGTGGTCTGTTGGGGACACATACATCAGCTCATGGTACACTACAAGCACGTCTGATATTATAGGTATGCGTTTGAGTTAGTATTTGTGACAGGAGGTAGGTAACTGACTTGGGTAGATTTATTGTCAGCATTTAGAACTAAGGTTAAGTATATGGCAGCTTTGTGAGGTCGTGTTCAGTTCTCGGCTCAGCAGCGTTGAGGTGGCAGGTGCATGCAATGTCTTGTTGGTGGCAGGTGCATGCAATGTCTTGTTGGTGGCAGGTGCATGCAATGTCATGTTGGTGGCAGGTGCATGCAATGTCATGTTGGTGGCAGGTGCATGCAATGTCATGTTGGTGGCAGGTGCATGCAATGTCATGTCGGCAGCATGTGCCACACAACATACAAGTAGCATGTGCCACACAACATAAACCTACACATGACACAGGTTAACGTTCACATATCACCTTGAGTCATGATGAGCTTCCTTTTCTTAGGCAGTGGTTGGGGCAGGTGGACGCTGCTGCCTCTGAGGTTATCACTGCTGCTGAGAAGCTGCTGCTGCTGAGGGTGGCATGCAGCTGCTGCCGTGTACTGCTGCTGTTCCGTCTGCAGAAAACAAGCCAGAATTAGGAAAGCGCAGGTGCCATACAGGCAGTTAAGCATTGGCAGGCATCACATCCTCGAACTTTCAGGTGCAACTCGAATTTTAATCATGCAGCAAGGCACAAAAAATTTGACATGCCGGTCTTTGCCAACCCAAAGCCAAAAAAATAATATGCAATTTTTTTTCAAACCACGTTGATGCACAAGACAAAACAGAAGATCTGTGAACAGAACAATACTGAAGACTCTCTATGGAGCAGAGCAGCATCAATTATTAGAAGCTTCACATAGTTTGATGGTTTTAATTTATGCACAGCTGAGGGGTGCTGCACTGCAGGCTCTGTCAACACGTCCATGTTGGCAAGACACGTCCACATAGACAAAAGGTACATGCAAACAACATGTCTATACAAGCACCACGTCAACACAGACATCACGACCACTCAGACACCACGACCACACAGGCACCACGACCACACAGACACCACGAGCACTCACAAGGCGCGTGTGTTCATCGTATGGTGTAGGGGCGCCGCCCCCTGCCAGGCCACGGATCTTGAGGCTCTCAGCAGTCCTGAGGAAGGCGGCAAGCTGGTCCTGCGCAATGTTCACCTCGCCGTTGTACATGAACTCCAGCAGACGCTCTAGCTCAGCGCAGCCCACGTCTTTCAGGATCACGATCGGATGCTTGCATGGGTTTGCCTGCAACCAGAGCAGAATTTACTCAAAAAGCATTATGACCACTAATAAGTATTATCACTATCAGAACTAGGCAATATTCAGAGAGCACCCCAGGCTACTGCAGGGGATGACAAACCACCTTGAGCATGGTGCTGAAGAATGTATGACCCACCTTGAGCATGGTTGCTGAAGGATGACCCACCTTGAGCATGGTCCTGAAGTACGGTGAGCAAGCTGAGAGCACCATCCTGTGAGCACTGTACTGGCGGCCATCACAGGCCACTGTCACATCCACAAAATCCTGTTCTTCTCGCAGGGACTGGAAGGCAGTGACCAGCTTCACTGAGTAGTCATTCCACTTGAGCGAGTAATGCTGCTCACACGGGGACTCGTTCCCATTGAGAGCCATGATGATGCAGACTGTTTGTCTTGTGTCTGCCCTGACGATGTATACACCGCCACGCACAACACCTGGCGCTCCAACTCACGAGGTGTCAATGAGAGGATACAGGCTGTAGTTGTGGCTCGTCGTCACACATTTAAGTGCAGTCCATGAACAGTGAAAGTGGCAGTGAGGAAGTGAGATCAATGTGAATTCATGAAAAGTTTACTATGATAAAATAGAGCCCTCAGCTGCCATGACAATCAGGCAGGGCAGTGGAATGATCATACAACCTTCAACTAATTCAGAACTATCATCAGGAACGACTGCAAGACAGTGATGCAACACTAAAGTAATTTCACTCAAGAATGTAGCAATGAATTTGAAGACCAGACAAGAATAACAGGACGAAAACAATCTTGCATTACCATAACAACAACAATCCTTACCAATAAAAGATTAATAAACGTTTCTCCTACAAAGTTGCATTAATTCTATGCATTTTAGTCTAAGAACTTAAATATTTGTGGAAAATAACAGATCAAGAACTGAACTTGGCACCAATGTCTCCTTGATGACTAAGAAACTGACAGGTGACCATACACTGAGACGCCACCAAGCAACTGATTTACTCACAACCAAGTGTCTTGATAGGATGATTAGTTAGGAACTCGGCTGCCAGTAGCTCCTGAGATCAATTAAGAACAACAGATAATATCACAGCATTGGCAGAGCTACACGGCAGTATAATCATTGAGTTGCACCAACACAATGAGAGCAGCACCTTGACAGATCATGACTTTGTTGCGACATGATGATCACCATTGAACTATCATGTCAAACCTCTTACTATTGCCCAGTCAGCAAAAGTACATTAATCACATTTGCCTATCATTTGTAACATTATCCTTGCTCACTCAGTAGAAGTGGACAACAAAAGCAGGCATGGCTAACCACTTCAATTGAGAATGATTGATAAAGATGAGCTCCGCTTTTGACCACAAGCATCTGCTACAACCAAGCCCTGCACGACCAAGCTAGCAGGGACCAAGGAACTTATCTAGATGGCTAGTGGACAGCAGTGGATGCTGGTTGTGGACAGCAGTGGATGCTGGTTGTGGACAGCAGTGGATGCTGGTTGTGGACAAGTTATGAACAGCAGTGGATGCTGGTTATGAACAGCAGTGGATGCTGGTTATGAACAGCAGTGGATGCTGGTTATGAACAGCAGTGGATGCTGGTTATGAACAGCAGTGGAAGCTGGTTATGAACAGCAGTGGATGCTGGTTATGAACAGCAGTGGATGATGGTTGTGGACAGAAACAGATGCTGGGCATAGGACAGCTGTGGATTCTGGGTGTGGGCTGCAGTGGATGAAGGGCACGGGTTGCAGGGCAGCAGCTTGTATGGCAGTTCAGGGTTCTTGCTGCACAGCTTGGGCCACACACAACACCTGCACATTACATTAGAAACAATTAAATTACTGCAGACCTCAATGGACACCTACAGAACCCAGTTTCAATAAAGATTGTCTGCCGAGATCTGGACAGATCTGGATTCTATGGAAGAGCTGCAATTAGAAAACCGCTGCTTTCATATACAAATGCTTCAAAGCATTTAGAGTGGTGTAAAAACCTCCAGAATTGGTCCTTCAAGCAGTGAAAAAATGATATTTTCTCTGACGAATCATTGTTTAACTTATTTCCAACCACTGGCCAAGCTTACATTTAGAGACAGCCAAAAGCCATTTAATTCCACCTGCCACCTACCAAATGTAAAACATGGCGAGGGATCTGTAAATCCACAGCTGTGACTGTTTAGGAATTTTGGAGGACCAAGAACTTTCATCCAATGGTTTGAGCACTGTTTCTGGAGGGGAATGCCATCTTTCAAGATGGTAATGCCTCAATCCGTACAGCTGGAATTGTTATAAGTTGGTATGAGGAACTAATGAAGTTGATCATCTTATTTGGCCACCACAATTACCCTGTACTGAATACTGTTGAGCATTTAAGGTTGATTTTAGAGATGCAAGTCAGAAGTTGATTCTAACCATCATTGCCTCTAACACTCTAGTTACCATCTTCACTTAAAATCTCCTTGCAAAAAATCCTATCTTGTCCTCCGGTTAATGTTTGAGGCTACGTTATCATGCCTCAGTCAATCAGCAATCATCTGTACTGCCATTCATTATGCCCTGCCATGCCCTAGAATCAAAATATGAGCATTTAAATGAAAATTTCAACTTGGACGACATAATTGATTATCTTTCTGTATTTTTTAGTAAGTTGGAAGAAGCAATATCAATTTGAATAATTACAATTAAGATGTGGAAATTAAAACAAATTGCAGGTAGATATTTTCCCTTTGCATTTGATTGATTACATTCAAATGTAATCTATTCTATTTCTAGATCTATTTCTTACAACAGTTCTCTTAAACTTCACTTCTCATTGTTTGTTTGTCTGCTACTAATTTTGTAATCAATATTCAACACACTTCTACCTGTCCAATCGATCTGAAATTTTGCACACTTGCATAAAGTTGGAGACAATGCTTGACACAAATGACAGAATAAATAATTTTGAACATACAATGTTTTTTAACATTAAAAAAGTTGAAAATTAATTTTTTCTATTATTTGAACATAAAATTATAAATTCATTGTGCATGTGTAACATCGGAGACACTAGATTCTTTAGAAGTGTTGTCTTTAAAAAGTAATTTTCAAATGGATATTATTTTTCCTTAATGACTGTCTTTTATAGACCTTTCATGCGCAATTTAATCCAATGCCTATATATGCAAAATTTGAAACAATCCACATGAATAAACATTTCTTATAATTGTCCATACTTTCTTTCGGTGGCTCCAAAAATTCAAATTTTTGCACATTTTTATGCTTGCCCAGGAAAGAATCAAGAGGTGAAGGAAGTTTTTAATTGAAGAATACATTGCGAATAGCAATGTTGACGAATTTTATATATATATATATAAGAATTTCGAACAATTACTGGACAAAATTGGAAACATTACCAGACAGGGGTTGGAAAACCGGACAAAATCAAGTCCAGTTATTAACTCTGCAATTAGTTTGTACTTAAAAACCGGACACAAAAATAAATGAACTAGGTACACTACCGGACATTCTAAAAACGCCAACCTCATTAGGTAAGTGTTAGAGTTAGGGTTAGGTGAGTATAAAACCCTTATTTCTCTTACGTTGCTTGACACCTTTCTACTAAGGCTAGGTCCAGCCAGGTTAAGTTCTTTTTACTTTTTTTTAACAATTTTGCTTACGTCATTGGGCCAAAAATAAGCATACCGTCAACCGGGGCTACTCGGGACAGGCGGGGTAACTTGGGACAGTCCTCCAACACGGTGAAAAACTGTTTTAGTAGCCGAACTAATTAAAATATTGCAAAACTAAATATAGTGGTGTAAATGTCAAACTTTTTCCTATCTATGTAGCATCAAGGAAGTTCAAAAATACTACATTTACTAGCTTTGAAAAATTCCTGAAAAAATGGTGAAAAATGATATTGTGAAAAGTTACTTCTGCTAAGGTCTGTAGTAAAAAAAATATTTGCCATATTAAAAAATTTTGTTTAGAAAAAAGTTGCAGACAAGTGTCAGCATGAAAACTTTATCTGCGGAATTTACATACCTCAACCCAAAAAAATGGGTTGATAGCCCTCAAAAAAATGGGTTGAAAAAAATATAGCCCCCCGGGGCTATTTGGGACACCCCCAAAAACACATTTACAGTAGAACCTCAGTTAGCAAAAGCTCCAGTTAAATAAAAAATTGATTAAAAACAATGAATATTGATTACATTTACCTTGCTCAGCAAAAAAAATTTCACTTATCAAAAAATTAGTGCATTATCGGTCATCACAAAATTGTGCATAGAATGTCATATATAGAATTGTGCACCAGGCATCATAGAATGAAAAGTAATTATTGAGGATTCATTATAATTATTCCCATATATTCTTAAGTTTGATTAGCGCGGTTTTGCTTAACATGGTAAAACTCGGGGATTTATTAACCGAGTTAATCAAGGGATTGCTGTAGTGTGAAATTACAAGCCGTCCTGTAAGCTTACAGATACAGAAAAAATGCTATAAGGCTGCTGATATCAAGCTTGCAGTGGTCAAGGATGTTGAAAATGCTCAATGGCATGTTCATGGATACTGCAATATTGCATCAATAATACGGTGATTAATGTATACGGTAATATCATATCAATAAAGTAAAAACAAGTAAAAATCACAGAAAATGTCATTTATTCTACCTCTACATCATCTACAATGAAAGCCCCGCCTGGGCGCTCGCACTATTCAACACAAACATACAGAAACTCCAGTTAGTTAGTTTAGTGGCCAAATGTTTACTAGCGCTTCAGCTATTTAGCTATCTCGCACCGAAAGTCAAGATGAACATCACCATAGAGGTGGAGTTAGTAATGGATGAGTACACTCTGCATGCTTCAAATGTTTTAAAATGAAGTTTTATTCCAAGTGTCCCGAGTAGCCCCATTTGACGGGGCTACTCGGGACACTTTTTTTGCTTCAGGCACCTTACGAATAGCATATGGATTTTTTTTTGAGAAGCCATGTGATAGCCCTTGCAAAGAGCTTTGAAATGTTTCATGGTAAGAAGTTATGAATGAAAAACGTTCAAAATTGTCCCGAGTAGCCCCGGTTGACGGTAGTCCGGTAAAGTGCAATTATCGTTATTATATATATATATATTGCACAGAAACATTGTATATACACACTCCATAGTACATCAGTATGTCAGATCAAGATCCATGCTCTGCTTCATCTCATGAGTCATTGGGTGATTAAACACAAGCAACTAAATTTATATAAACTTATTATAAAGATAATGATGGTTCTAAA
The DNA here is from genome assembly GCF_000764305.2 of Hyalella azteca. Taxonomy (NCBI): domain Eukaryota; kingdom Metazoa; phylum Arthropoda; class Malacostraca; order Amphipoda; family Hyalellidae; genus Hyalella; species Hyalella azteca. The sequence continues at coordinate 52,124 of NW_025930774.1, forward strand.
AAAAAAACAAAGTTTATTCATAACAATTTTGAATTTATATTGAATAAATGTTACTATTTAGACCAAGGGTCAAAGATGACCAAATTCTGATTTTCCATTCCCTTGTTTACCTTATAATAAAATTATCTTGAATATTATGATATTTAATCTGAGGCTCCTCCATTGGCAAGTCCTTATCCCATATGCAAGTATATACCACTGAGGCAGGAAGCTTTAACCAAGCAACAGAAAAAAATCCCAATTAAACCAGCTGGAGGGCTAATATTCTGGACATTGGACAAGTATATATTTATATACTGTCTGGCCTGTGGGCATCATGGTAAAATGGTATAGTACAGAATGCTTGATAGGTTAAACTATCATGTTGCAAAAAAACTCTAATCCAGACAAAAATGGCCAGCAGCCTCTGGGAACAATATACCCAGGACTATTGTGAAAGTTTGCTGCTAAATTTCTGAAACTACAGGCATAGTGGCAAAGCTGAGAGTTTTTAGACTCTTCTGTCTTCCTAGAGTTTATTGTTGAGTCCTATAAGTAGAGCAGTAAAGTATTGTGAATACCACTATAACAGCAATATCATCATAAGATAATGTTTTAACACGTTAAGTGCAGCACAACCCACGTTTCAAGTAGATGGAATAAAATTGGCCAGGTCTGCAGATAAAAAGGCCTACAATTCAAAATATACTAGTAAATATGTAGGTTACGGCGCAAAAATCAAATTTTCCTTCTTTCCCTGATTTTTAAAATTTAATAGGGTTGTACTGCCATCATAAATTTTTGTCAACAAGCGCAATTGAAAAAACTAAATTACAGAATTTATCCGAAAAAAGGCCCCGCAACTCACCGGTAGGTTGTGCCGCACTTAAGGGGAGCGTCTGGGCAAAATTTTATCTCGGTTGTTTACAGACGGATCACTCTGAAACTTGGTACACATATGTAAAACCGAAAAATAGACAGCTTTTATTCATGTCCATTTTTCGAAAAAAATGAAAGAGAACGATAAGTTCTTAGAAAACGGCCAAAAAAGGGGGTACTGTAGAAATCTATCTCCTCCCAGATTTTTGAAGTTACAGCAATGACACACATACCATTCGATTCGCAATCAAAATATCTATCGATTCGTCGTAGATTTTTTTGAATTTCGAATTTTTGTGGATGTGGAAGCATTTTTCCCAAAATTTTCAAAAATTTTTAGATTTTCCCCAATTTCCCTTCCCTTTTTTCAAAATATTTTCAAAACTATAACGAAATTGAAAAAAAGCTACGACGAATCTTTAGATATTTCAATTGTGAATCGAATGGTATGTGTCTCATCGCTGTAGCTTCAAAACTGTAGGAGGAGATAGGTTTGGAGTGACAATAAGTTAATTGTTCAGTAGAACCTGACAAAGTCCTGGGCGCCTCGAAATAAGCGTTCAAGGTGGCAAGAATGCAAGACTAGGCGATACTGGAGCTCAATTCCTGTCAAGGATGGTGTGAACGACGACACGCAAACCCTCCCGCACAACTGCAGGCGGGTAACTGAAGAACGTCGTATGTGGACTAGCTATTTAAGTATGCTATCGGGAATTTTCGCCCATCCTAAATGTGAAAGAACTCCACCACCCCCCACCCTTTCGCTATTTGTCATGAACGCATAAATCAACTTACAGAGACGATTTAGGTACCGCTGAATAGAGCAGAATGTCAGCTTTAAGACGAGACTAAAAACCGGAAAAGCCAAAATTCAAAAATTTTGGCCAGACGCTCCCCTTAACGTGGTAAATCTTGATTTGATGGGGAAATTAGAAATGAATAGATTTACTAAAAAATCTGTGGTTTGTCACTATCATACTATGACTATAGGTGGACACAGAGTTACATGAACTACTTGATACTCGATACTTGATAAGTTCAGTGTAAAAGGCCTTGCGCCTGTTCACCACGCCTGGTTGGGGGGTTGCTTCTTGACTACTTGTCGCATGCGTGGCTAGCAGTTAGTCTAGATATAGAATATAGCTATCTTTGTAGCTAACTAGCAACCAAATTATATAGAAAAAATAGATCAATAAATTCAGTCTCCACATAATCTCTAGTCCAGGATTGGAATTTTAATCCTTATTAGTTATTACTGAAACGTTGCAGCACCTAAGTGACAAATTTATAGCACATTTGCAATTTTCCAGCCCAATAAAGTAATTAATGATATTAAATCAGATTACAGGTTAACAGGTAGACACTAGAGTGCTAGACATAGAGTTTCATTTTTCTTATATTAGCATACTTGGTAATTTGAGAATTGGCATAATAATTGAAGAGTTTACATGAAGTGACAGTGAGTCCATAGTGGCAAAGCAGAGAGTTTCTTAGACTCTCCCTCAAATTCATTTTTGAGTCCTATATGTAGACCAGTAAAGTATCCTGGTATTACTGGATACCTGCATTATCATACCATAAGAAATTGGTCTAAATTGTGAGTAAATTAGCCAGGTAATTAAAAATGAACTGATTCTAAAAAATCCACAGTTTGTTACTATTACTTGAACAGTTCAAAACTTCAAGTAATAGTAACAAACACTGGCCCCTGGGGTTCAAGTTGAACCCCAGGGGGCCAGGGGCCCAGCCCTGCTTTATCAGGTATAACCGTATAAATAATGTGCATGCCGCATGGCCGACGGAGGCTCAGGGAGCTAACACGCAAGGTTTGTCCTCATATTAACTTGATCTTACAGAGGACGATCGCTCAGCTCACCTGCCTCACCACGTTCACTCGACCAGTCATCATCAGGACGACAAAGTCGACAATATGTAGTCAGTGTCACACTGTCACTGTCACACTACAATCTCTACAGACTACAGAGTACGTACAGTCTACAGACTACCTACTCGAGTACTCGACTACTCGTCACGTACCTATGAACGAAACTGACATTTCCTAAATGTGAAACGTAAAATCTTGAAGATATAACTGTGACTGTGAGAAATATGAATTTTATATACAAGAGGCAAAGCTTTAGAAATAAAACAATTTGTCACATTATTCAAGTAGAAACGTAGAATTAGAGCCAAAATTTAACAACTTGACAGGGACAGGCAAAAACTAAAAAGGAGTCGAGGGAAGGGTGAAGACTCAGTGATTGAGTAGAGAAATTCAGATGTAGGAGAATCGTGGCATCAATGACATTACTATGATTGAGGAATTAATTTAGAAAAATATAGCGAGAATAAACTGAAACAGAGAATAAATATGTTTATTTACGCCACCATACCTGCGCGAGGACGCAAATCTTGCAGATTTTCACTGCCCTCTACCGGCCGTCTCCAGGCACTGCACCCAGACAAAATTTTCCCCCAAAAATGTCATCGTTTACCCCGCAATACAGAATTAACGCTCCGATGTAAAGTGCTCTAGAAGTTTAAAAATTAAATCAGATCTGATTTATGAACTATGGAATTGAATGAAATGCAATTTGTTTTGTGAGGATATCGTATTTAACTGCACCATAAATGGTTTTACAATAAACCAGTTATGCAATAGCAATTCATTTGGAATGGTTGTCGACAATGACATATAACAAGAAGTCTATAGAACACAACGATTGAAAGTACGGTGACGCGTAAATTGAATATCGTATAAACATTTAAACACGCACGTATGCAAAGTTTCAAAGCAATTCCTTGTATGGTCATCAGTTACGCAAATTAAGTTATGCGTAAAATACGCTGAGCCTAAGTAATTTCCCCGACTTGTGAATTGCTGCATCTTTTAGCGTCGAGATTCAGTTGTAGTTCAATTATTATGTCGTAAATTATACGTCTTGTTTTGAATTTATATAGTTTTGCCGGTCACCTAGAACATTGGAGAAAATCTGAATCATCTGTATATAATATCAGAAGTCCAGAGAAGAAAATTTTTAAGCGGATCAGCGAATCTGCAAGTTTTCTGGTATTTCGAAATTTTGTCCCAAACTTTCCTTGCGGTAGTACAGAGGGTCCCACATATGCCCAGGAGTTTAAGACGCAACTTTTTCTCAGCAGCAGGCCTTGCAGGGGAGTTCAGAGAAGTGTCGCTTCGGTGGTTTAATAATCTTCACGCCTTAGGCCCCTTTCACACAGGGCGTGAAATCCCACCGGCGTGAAAAAAACCGCGGCGGGATTTCCCGCCGAACCTCAGCGGACATACGAAATGTGCACTGCTATTCACACACGACGGCTTTTCACGCGGCGTGAAATTTCACGCCTGACGACCGCGTGTGTCAAGCTAAAAGTTCGGCAGGATTTCCCGCGCCAGTTTAGCTTGCAATGGGATTCAATGTAATCTTTCACACGGGGCGGTTTTTCACGCCGCTACCTAGTGTGGTACAGACAGTGGGTCGGCTAGGGTGTGTGTGAGAGTTAAAGCCAGTTTTTCAATAGCAGGCACGGCGTCTCTCATCTGCATGCTGTTGTGGGTTAATTTGCCTTGCACACAAGACAATACTTCATCAAAACTTTCGCAGACATTCGAAAATAATTGGAGAATTTTACTTCAACTTCTCTTAATTTTCATAATAGAGTGGCAAATTCACCTTCTTGTGGCCTTAATTTTACTATATTGTGAACCCAGCACCTCCTTTTATTTCTTTGCTGCCTTTTATGCAGCAAATATAAAAGGATAGCTTTCTTTTCTTTGCTATTCATAGATATAGTTCACAAAAACTGAGGACCACTTTTACGGAGAACAGCGCTGCAAGACTGATAGATTCCAGCATGAAAAACCGCCTCGTGTGAAAGATAGCGCGGGAAATCCCGCGGCGGTTTTTTTTCACGCCGGCGGGATTTCACGCCCTGTGTGAAAGAGGCTTTAGGAAGCGACCGCGCTCAATCATAGCATAGCAGAAAAAAAGCTGAGTGATAACGGCGCTGTAGAATAAGCCTGATGTGGCCTTTCGCCGAGTCTTATACCTTTCGTAACTTGTCCACAGCCCACAGGGGGTCTAAAAACAGGCTTTTCGACCGGATCTTTTCTTAACTGTCGGTAGTTTGAAATAGCTACTAGACTTACACCGGGTTCGTTATGGTGCTAGGGCGCACTACAGCAACAAACAACTGCTTCATCGCTTCTGTGTCTAGGAACTCGAAAGAGCGTCTGATCAGTCCAAGAAGTTTGTTGGATTTATTAGTTTGCGTTTCAATATGCATATAAAATTTCAGCTCCTTGTCGACATAAACTCCAAAATCTTTTTCCACGCTAGACTCTTCAATCATTACTCTCTCGTTTCAACTGTCTTCTTATAATGTAATCTTGCTGTTCATTGTTCCCGAGGTGAAGTACTTTTACACTTAGCGTTAAAACGCAGCTGCCACGTATCAGCCCAAGTAACTAAACTGTCAAGATCATCTTGCAATTGCACTTTATTCGACTTTTCACTTTATTATACACTTTTGTGTCGTCGGCATACATGGACCACACGCTAGACACAGCTTCTGGCAGATCGTTTGTAAAAGCAACGAACAAAACAGACCCGAGAACGCTTCCTTGTGGCACGCCACTGCGCACACACGGTTCCGTTAATACTGACACGTTGTCGCCCACCTACTAGAAAATCTCTTATCCATTGGAGTACGATTCCCACAATTCCCAAGGACTTCACTTCACTCCATCATTAACTGCAATGAACGACCATTTATTTATGAAAAGTTGTGATTGAAAACTTTCATTAATCAGTGAGGGCAAACTATAGAATTTTGTGTGGAGAACTTGACTGCTGACGCGGATCTACGGCCTCAAAAAGATAGCCCAGCGGGACCATGCCTTGAAAAAAAGGACAAAGAGAAGCCTGGCACGTAAAAAATGGGCAAGCCTTTTACTTTTATTTTATGAGCGTTTTCGAAGGTTATGATCAGGTAAGAGTAACATCACATGGGTACAAATCTAACCAGTTGTCAGACGTCGATATATTGTTGACGACGGGCTTACTGTTACGACGTTTGGACTTAAGCCAGAGGTAAGTAGAACTTTCTCAAGCACTTTAAAAACATGACTGCACCAACGGTTAGATCTTCAGTCGTGTCAAAATAAAACTCCATCTCTTCAGTGGTCAGAGGCGTTTAGGAGCATTTGTTTGGAGTTTTTTGGTTGCAGGCTCACCTTCACTTGACGTCGCTGAGGAGCCAGGCAAACAAGGGACAGATGCAGCAAGTTTAATCCAGGCAAGAAAGAGCCACAGCGCCGCCCGTTAAACTCTCATACAAAAATAAAGTTATGCACAAACGCAAGCGATACGACGAAATCAAGAGGAGACTGAGGAGGGGTGGTAGCTGCCCACCGGATGTGACATGTTACTAAATTAATTAACATGACACGAGCGACGCGTGAAGGCGTAACGCCGTCTAACAAAAGTCTAAACTGGCGACAATTTCGTAACAGCTGATGGCGTGACGTCATCACGTCAACCTCATCAGGAGCGGGGTTATATATACGCAAAAATAAAGTCAAGGCGAAATAAGGAAGGTTTGCTCTACAGGTAACAGGACGCTGGTGCAACACAATTACGCTATCATGATAACAGCAGCACGTGGCAAATAATAACGGAGTGATAATAGACATTAACACAACAATATTGGGCAAAACTACGAGACTCTACGCAGCTGATGATATAGTTTGTGACAATTAGCAACGGCTAAGAAAAGGAGGATTCCTTGTGACAGAGGCGACGATGGGGCTCCGAAAGTAGGGCTTCGTGAAGGAGGTGGCGGTGGATGTGGTGTAGTGTGCTAGTAGATGTGTGGAGGCCGCGATGTAGTGTGGAGGTGATGTAGCTAGTGTGACCGTGATGTAGTGTAGTAAAGGTAGGGTTGTGTAAGTGGGGTGGTTTAGTTAGGGTTGCGGGGTATCATACAAAAGTTCCACAACAAACACCCACCGCTCACCCCATAGCGCCACCAATACTCTACGTGGATGTTAAGAGCACTTAGAGTGACACAAACCAGAGAGTTTCTAAGGGTAATAAAAATCCTTTACAAACACTTCAAGCAGCGCTAATCCTTCAAAACTTGAGGCAATCGGAACTATTGCACGGAATAATAAGAACTCAGAAGCTTACACTGTACAACCTGCCGCGCTGCAAGGGTTATAGAGAAGATATATATATATGCATACGAGGCAACTATTATGTACACGCTACTTGGCGAACTATTATGACTCGTAATTATAATAATAATCAATTATTAATGACCTTAAATTATATCGCTGTACACAATAATATTATTTCACCACTATAACATTCGTAAGGCGTACGTAACGACACGTAAACAATCTATATTGCACCGGCACCTGAAAAGGGGGAGTGTACAGGCGCTGATAAGGTCGGAGAGCTGCAGGCTGTACCCAGGAACATGCAAAATTCTAATGTGAGAAAAGTGGGTAAATAATGAATGAGTGGTGAATGTAGGGACTGGGAGCAACCAAAGGCACTCCAGTCCCCCTGCGTGTCCTCCATCAGTAGACGGACAGGCTGTGGGTGACGTAGGTGGAGCTCTGGTAGCAGAGGACGTAAGCTGCAGAGGTCTTGACGCCGGTGCAGGGCAGGTCGTAAACTTCGTGGTCGTCGTACTTGTGCCAGGAGTCACCGGGCGGCCACGAGCTGCAGAAGGCCGTGTAGTGGCCGCCGTCGATGGTGCCGTAGTGGTTACATACCGCGTACAGCGAGTAGTCCGTGTTGGGGTTGGAATCCCTGCAAGGGAGGGGGATGAGTGGCACTGTGGGGGGGGATGTGGAGGAGCGAGGGGTGTCCTTGTACCACAGCAAGACACCACAGCACACCATCCACACAGGCACCCACGACTAGATTCTTATTAAATAATTCAGGAGTGTGGGACTCACCGGTCTGCCGTCACCTAGGACTCACCAGTCTGCTAGCACTCAGAACTCACGTGGGGTTGTTGACGACGAACTTGTCGAGCCTGAGGTGGTGTAGGGGGAAGTCCACGAAGTTGGGGTTCTTGGTCATAAGGAAGTCGCGCTGCTCGAACCTGCGGAGAACAGGACGTTAGCATCGCCTGCATGGAGACGGGAGAGGAACAGGGCGTTAGCGTTGCATGAAGGAGGACCGCGATAGCATTGCTAAGTAACAAAGACACGCACCTGTTGAGGTGGTCGGGACACGCACCTGTTGAGGTGGTCAGGACACGCACCTGTAGAGGTGGTCAGGACACGCACCTGTAGAGGTGGTCAGGACACGCACCTGTTGAGGTGGTCAGGACACGCACCTGTTGAGGTGGTCAGGACACGCACCTGTTGAGGTTGTCAGGAAACAGCACCTGTTGAGGTGGTCAAGATACGCACCTGTTGAGGTGGATGATGAGGACAGGTGGCAGCGCCCAGATGTCCATCTTCCTGACGGACTCCCTGAGGCAGCGGCAAGTGCTGCACGTGTACTCGATGGTCGACTCCTGGTAGTAGTGCTGCAGCAGGTCCTGTAACGCAGGGCGCTTTTACACTACACGTATCACAGGGCGCTCCAACACCACACGTAACACAGGGCGCTCTAACGCCACACGTAACACAGGGCGCTCTCATACTACACGTAATACCACACCCTTCTCTACGAAGAAGCTCAAGCTCGTGATCCTCTCAGAGCAAAATCGCCTTTAAGACAGAGGAAGACGCGTGAGTAAGAGAGGAAGACGCGTGAGTAAGAGAGGAAGACGCGTTATTGATATTCTAAAAGTTTGGCTTGGCAAGGAGTTGAGATTTGGCTGATTTTCATCTTGCAAACATAAGAGGAGCGTCCTGATCAGGAAGCGCTAACCAACAAGAGGTCGCTCTAACCAGAAATTTTTACCCCCGCACGTATGGAATGCTTGAAGGAAATGCGATGCTGGTGAAGACATAACCCCATTCACAACAGGCGCTCATTTTTGTTAGCCGCACGACACAAACATAAATTCGTGTCATTTCATATCAGTAGGAGAAGATGTTGACTTTAAAGTGCACGGCAGACTTCAAAATTCGCCACCAAGATGTATGCCAAAAATAATAAGAAATAATCATGACTGTAGTCCCACAACTACTGACCATTAAAGAGCACCGTCCGTTGGCGGGGAAAGATAAAGTAATCACGAAGAAAGGCTCGAAGGTAAGTGATCGTGCCCCGCATTTGAGGCACGTGATCACGTTGCGGTGCAAACCGTAGAACAGCTTGCGTATGACGCTCTGGTCGCGTATGGCGATCTCCGTCTGCACCTCCTGCGCGGCCACGTGGTCGGGAGTACTGGGAGCGTGGTTCTGCTCCGACATTGGCGGTCGCCGCTCCGTCACCTGCAGTACGAGGTCATAAATTAACTGCCTTTAATGATGAGATTACAGAGGTGATCCCAGTTAAAAAATTGAAAGGTTGAGGTCATCATGCAGCAGCCACCCACCAGGTTGAGGTCATCATGCAGCAGCCACCCACCAGGTTGAGGTCATCATGCAGCCAGTCGGCGAGGTTCATGAGGAACTCGTGGGCGTCGTGCTGGTCGTTGCCCCGGAACTCGGGGTTGTACTTCCCCACCATCGCCTGCGCAGCACAGAAAATATCACGTCATTACCATCACACATCATCACCACCACATATCATCACATCATATTACACATGACCACCACCAACACACCACACCTCAAGGATCACTCCTCTGGCGCGACGACCTCGTCACCAGAACACCGCAAGTGTCGAGTTAACAGCACAACATTTCTTATTGAGCAATAAATGTTATTGTTCCCGCTGCCCTCTAACCTTACTCTGCCTCCTGTCTCACAATGTCCTTTGCCACCTGCTACATGACCAATCTGCCACTCGACCCACCTGCCATATGCCCACCTGCCATATTGCCCACCTGCCGCATGACCCACCTTGAAGTCCTTCATGGCGACGCTCTGATACTTGCCAGACTTGAGGGCCTTCACCACCTCCCCGAACTCGATGGCCGCTTCCCCCCGCTGGGGGCTGTTGGGGTTCACAAAGTCCCTGTCCACATCAGAGGGAGTTACAAGCTAAACAGGGGGGGCATCACAAGCTTTTGTATGACACAAACTAGCAATTTTTTTTTGTGGGCATCTACAATTTGTTGATGCTCTTCAGATGAAATAGTTTCAAAAAGAACCACACTTGCCTACGCACGATAGAGACGTATGACTTTCCTCGACGAAGTAGGCTGCCCACATACACACACAAACTATGCAAACACACAAATTACACATGAGACTCACGTGTGTCTTTCCTCGACGAAGTAGGCGGCCCACATACACAGACACACACAAACTATGCAAACACACAAATTACAGAGGCGACTCACGTGTGTCTTTCCTCGACAAAGTAGGCAGCGAAGGGCTGCGTGTTGCACAGACACTGCACGATGGCGTTCATGTAGCAGGTGTTGCCCAGGTTCTTGAGACCGGTGTGAGAGCGCGTCTGCAAAACAAGCTTTTCATTACCTTCATGGTTCAAAGAGTGGGCCTCTCACACAACTCGTGACGTCAGCCTCTCACACAACTCGTGACGCTGTCTCTTATACACATCTAGATGTGTATAAGAGACAGGCCTCTTGTACAACTGCCTCTCACACAACTCGTGACGTCAGCCTCTCACACAACTCGTGACGTCAACAACTCACACAACTCGTGACGTCAGCCTCTTGTACAACTCGTGACGTCAGCCTCTCACCCGACCTCATGGGTACCTCACCCGACTCATGGGCCCGAAGTCCCGCTTCCTAGCGGCGTTGACCCGGCGGGTCCTGGACGCGAAGGACTGCAGGGGCTTGATGGAGCGGTCGATGGAGGGTACGAGGGCTTGCATGTTCTTCATGCCCCTGTGGAGGGCACTCGAAGCAGAGGGCAAGGGGTGCACTGCGTCCGCCTTCCGCTGCGGGGCTGGGGACAACGACTCCCCAATCTGAGGGATAAGGGGAGGGTTAGACTCCTGCACGCATCCACATACCATTTATTGGGCCCTCCCCCACGGCCCCAGCTTCTCCAAAACCTCAGCCTCCCACACCCAAACTCCCTTCACCAAGGCCCTCTCCCACCACCTGAATTCCCCGCACCAAGGCCCTCTCCCACCACCCTAACTCCTCGCACCAAGGCCCTCTCCCACCACCTGAACTCCTCGCACCAAGGCCCTCTCCCACCACCCTAACTCCTCGCACCAAGGCCCTCTCCCACCACCAGCCCTCCCCCAACAACCCGTACTCCCCCCGCACCTGAGAGAGGTCAAACGCCGAGTGGGAGCGCCTGAGGTTGCTGCTCCCTCTGGGTTCGTCGAGATCTGGTGAGTCCCGCAGTGGGGAGTGGTACGTGATGACTCCCCCACTGGGGGAGGGAGGAGCCAGGTGGGTGGGGAGCCTGCCACTGGGAGGGGAGGGGGAAACGTCGGCAAGATGTGGTGACACAAAATACAAATAAACAAAATTAAACTGTTAATAAATCGATAATTTATATTAATAACCAACAATTATATCAGCAGGGCAGTTCATTCCTCATGGGGAGCAACAAACATTAGCTCGTCTTTGAAGATTTCAGCACACTACCTTCCTCGCATGGGTAATACTAATACAACTAATGAATAATATCTCGGTTTAAAATATCTCCATTTAGCTCCGGTCAACATATCATCCGGTCAACTCTTGCTCTTTTTCCCCAACAGCCCTAAGGTGCCACACACGCCCTTTGTACCTTCCTCCACCCCAAACGATCCTCAGAGGTTCCTCCACCCCAAACGACCTTCAGGCACACTTAGAACCCCAAGCTTTCCGCAGCCCACAATCACCGGAGATGCCCTTCGTATATCCATATCTCTAGCAGTACTTGGATTCCCTTCCCAACCTGCCGGGCTTAGTCTCCTGTTGTGGAGCTGCTCTGTCTATCTGTTGTTCCTTTAGCTTGCGTAGGCGTCGCAACTCCTGCACCTGTGCCATCAGCTGCTCGTGGGTCGCCTTCTTGGTTGCCAGCACCTCTTGCAGCACCTGCAGCAGGAGGAGGGATTTTATACTGCAGCAGGGGGGAACTTGCTATGTCTGTAAAAGTTGGGGTGTTACTATGTACAGCATCGCGGCCTCCATTGCAAAACTCCAGGGCTAGCAACAGCAAGAGCGCCATTCTCCGGAATACTTCGTGAACTCCCTTCAATGACCCTTCCCCATGGAAATCTCCGGAAGAACATCGCTGGTTTTTAGGCGGCCGGTATATGGCCAACGGTCGGCCGGAGCCGACGTGATCCGGCCGACCGCTGGCCTTCTCCCCCATGCACACAGCAATGTGTGAATATAAAGAAGTAATTTTTTCTTGCAAACTCGTATATTCTTAGCTTAGGTCCAAGAATTGAGCATTGGGCACGCGTCACCACGTGCCTTCTCGTCGATGCTGTGTGGCACGTGTGTCGGGACACGCGCCACCACGTACCTTCTCGTCGATGCTGTGTGGCACGTGTGTCGGGACACGCGCCACCACGTACCTTCTCGTCGATGCTGTGTGGCACGTCAGCGGACACGTCGCCGCGTGTGTGGCGCACGTGGCCGTTTATTGCTGCGCTGGACCCGCCGCTACCGACATTGTTGTTATTGTTACTGTTGTTGTCGCTACTGTTATTGTTGTTGTTACTGTTGTTGTTGTCGTCACTGACGAAGGAGTTGATGCGAGCCCACAAGTCTTTATTCTCTCGAGAGATCCTCTCCAGCGCTGCCTCCTGTACACAGCAACGCACAACATGAATAACTTTGCTCCATAAATTTTTAACAAATGAAATAATGCATTCAGAGAAATACATTATAAATAATATACGTTTGATTTGAGCTGAAATAGTCAATGAAATCTATCCAGGCGTTTCCTATAACTAATAAGAACTACTTAGTAAGAAAAGCATTATAAAGAAAAATGTAAACACTTCAGAGAATAGAAGAGCTTATCGCTGCGTGCATATGACTTTTAATTAACGTTGATTTAAAGTATTTAGTTGAAACGTTATATCAACATTAACCAAAAGTTGATTTCATTGAAGCAACGTTGGTTACGAGCTTATGTTGCCGAGTCAACATTATTCAACACGAAATAACTGGTAGCGGCTGACCATGTGGGTCCTGTCTGCCTGCAGGGCGCGCAGCTCCTGCCGTAGTGAGGCCGTCGTCGCTGCGTCCGCCCCGCCACGCTCCAGCTCCCCCAGCTTGTCCAGCGTCCTCTGTAACAACACGAGCGTTACAGTACATTGTCACAGCACATTATTATGGTACATTGTTACAGCACATTGTTACGGTACATTGTTACAGCACATTATTATGGTACATTGTTACAGCACATTGTTACAGCACATTGTTACGGTACAACGTGTGACATCAACCCGTAGCCTGCGTCACTAATGGGGCTTATTGCCATCACAGTCACATCAACACTCGAGCTCATTCCACTGTACCCCCACGACCAAGAGCGATACCACCACCCCGGAATGCACCCCCTCCCCCCGCCCCAGCATGCATCAATCAGCCTCCAACCCCCAGCACCCACCTGATCGCAGGCGAGCGTCGCCTCCAGCAGGCGCTTCTCCTCGATCATGTTGTCCCCCGCCAGGCTGTCCAGCAGCTCTAGGGGCTTCAGCGCCCGGCTGGGAACCTGTGGCACGACGCCCCTACCAGGGCCCATGTCATTGCTCTTAGTGCCCACATCGTAGCCCTTGGTAAGGGGTTGACCATTCATAGACGTGAGCAGCGAAGTGGCGCCCTTGGAGGGCGAGCCCCTAGTGCTGGGGTAGGCGGGGTCTGCAGGAGGGAGGCTGGGAGGTCCTGGCGGGTCTACGGGCCCCACGCCGTTGTAGACCGCACCGTTGGGCACTTTTAGGACTGCAAATAGGAAGTTCTAGGCATCAAAAAGACACATCAATGACCAGAGAAGTTCACTACACATTAAACTAAGAATATTTCTATCATAAAGATGGAGGCTATGTGGAGTAGAGAGACATGTTCTTCACACTTATTATTAGGTTTAAAATTAATTAGGCTGATGTATCATTGGGAACGTTGAGACAGACTATACAATAGATAGCATATCAAGCAATGTGATGCACTTGGCAATAAGTCTTATCACTATAGTAGCATCACAATCATTATTATAACTGTTTGCACTAACTGTGTTGGGGGGGCTTGAGGCTCCTGCTGAAGGTGGGGGGCTTGGCCCCCGCGCTGGGGTACACAGGGTGCGAGATGGCGTCCAGGGAGCGGGGGGTGACCTGGGGGGACCTCGCCCCTCCTGGTCCCCCGTCATCAGGGGAAGGGAGGGCGGCGGGGGGCGGGGACGTGAGGAATGTTGTGTCCAGATCAGGATAGTCGAAGTTCACTGCAACATTGGCAAGAGGGGGTGAGGGAGTGAGGGGAGTGAGGAGGGGGGAGGAGGTGAGGAGACGCGAAGGGGATGAGAGGGGTTGAGGGAGTGAAAGGGGTGATAAGTGAGGGAGGGGTGAAGGGTAAAAGTAGAGGAATCAGGGGATGAGTGGGGTGAGGAGGTGCGATGTGGGTGAGAGGGTGAGGGGTTAAGGAGACGTGATGGGGATGAGAGGGTTGAGAGGTTTAGGGAGTGAAAGGGTTGAAGAGAGCGAAGGGGGGGAATGAAGGATAAAAGTAGCGGGGTGCAGGGATGAGGGGGATAAGGGGAGGTAAGGGAGGTGAGAGGGTGCATGCCGCAACAATGCGCGGTGTGGTCAGGCTAAGCAAGTTACGATGACATGAAGCAAACACCGCAGCATGTTACTGACGTGTTGGCGGGGGTGCAGGTGTGGGGGTGCCGCCGTAGGGAGGTGAGGGGCAGGGAGCCGTCACCATGTGAGGGTAGGACAGCGCCAGGAGCTCGTAGCCTCCCTGCACCACCAGCGGCCTCCTGCACGTGTACCGCGTGCTCGGGTCCCACTGCACGCAGCAACAAACTCCTGCAACTCCTGCACTCGTGTGGCTTACTGCACGCCATACATAACGCAGACGGTGACAGTCACACCCCAGCAACAGTCACACCCCAGCAACAGTCACACCCCAGCAACAGTCACACCCCAGCAACAGTCACACCCCAGCAACAGTCACACCCCAGCAACAGTCAAACCCCAGCAACAGTCACACCCCAGCAACAGTCACACCCCAGCAACAGTCACACCCCAGCAACACTGCATGCTTCACCTCAGTGATGGCGTCGATGAGGACGGTGATGGGGGCGGGGAAGGGGAGGGCCTCGGTGTTCCAGTCCATAATGAAGATCTTGTCGACGCGTCCCCGCGTCCCCCACAGCATGCGGGCCGCGGCGTCCAGATGTTCCCCAACGCCCACGCCCGTCAACCTGACGTCAGCGTGTTTTATGTGAGCAAATAACGCAAATGTAACTGCTGCAATCACTTTTATCCAGAACCCATTGCACGCTCTCTGAGTACGCCAAAAAATCTTGGAGGCAAAGAGAAAATTTATTGCTGAAATGAAGAACCAACAATGTAAATGCATAGAAACGCAATGAGATGTTTAGTTTTGTAAGTCAACAATTATATTCAATAATTCCAATTTGAACGGCAACAGAAATGAACATGTCAATGGGCCCAGCTTATACCTCGAAACCTAACCGTCACAACAGGAGCTGGCAAATAACAAATAGGACGAGGAGACGGGCGCTATAGGCCGGGTAGGTAGCAAGTACGTCCACGGTAAGACGTACACACAGGAAGCGTAATTATACAGAAAGTGATAATAAAGCTTGGCTCGTTACCTACACGAGCACATCTGGGACACAACGGAGCTTGCATGGACAGGCAGCAAGTCGAAGCCTTAAAGCTGCCATGTACAGCATTAATTTTGACATTAATTTATTGACCAGTACTCATCATAACACTGCCATTCAGTCAGCACAAATTTTGAAAAAAATGTAGTTTAAGTATCATTTTATTAATTATGGTTGAAATTTATAATAAATGCTTGTCTGCCTTAGAAGATGTGCGCTCGTGTGCCGCAGGTTTGTCAGTCACTGAGTATACCTACTCCTGACCTGGTCAGGGTGACCAGAGCAACGTCCCTTGCCGTCCCCCACGAGCTGGGGGAACCAAGGCGGATGAGGAAGCACTCACCCCTTGTTGAGGATGTGCTGGGGGATGTTGAGGCTCTGGGGGAGGCGGGTGTGGGAGGCAGCGTAGTGGTCTTGTGGGCGCACGTCCACCAGCAAGAAACTTGTCACCCGCCGGGTGCTGAGGGCGAACACTGCTGCCACGCTCACCAGGTCCTCCTCCTCACTACACCCTGCGGGCACGGGGGTGTCATGGGACATGCACTGCAGTTCTCTTCCCTCACCATTGGTCATCACCGGAGGCTCAGCGTTGCTCTGTTGGGATGGCTCGGGTCCAGGGGCCTCCACGATGCTGCGGTGCTCCGCCTCCCGTGCCTCCTGCAGCAGCTGGTATCTGGGGACACATAGGGCTGTGATGCATTCAGGACACAAACTCCTCAACCCCTCACAGCTAATCATCCCAGCATCCACTACCTTTTTCACTGCCTTTTCCACCCCCTACAGGCATAAACCTCCACAACCTCCCCCCTTACAGCCACAAATCTCCTCCAAGCCCCCCTTTCCATCACCCTCCTTACAGCCACTCCCTCTTGCTTGCCCCATCCACTGACCTCTTCTCCAGGCTGGAGCTGAGCTGCTCTGCCTTAGCCATGAGCTGTGGCAGCTCCCTGGTGCTGAGAAGGCCGTCATAAAACTTCCTGTCAGCCTTGTACTCGTTGCGCCCTCTCACCTCCTGCACACACAAGAGCTGTGTTGGGTGCTGTATTCTTGTGTATTAGCCTCTTGTGAGTCACTATGATTGTGCTTATTTGTATATGTCATTATCATTAACAATGTTGCACAGAATCAACTAGTCTGTACTCCTATTGGTCATCACAAAACAGTTAACACATTTACTTCTTTTAGCTTCCTTCTTTAACTCCACCATCACTTCACACATTCAATTCATCTACTTTCTTCCTTTTGTCACTTCACAATAAATAAAACAAATTTACCAGCTTGAAAGGTGCATGCACTGCAGCACAGGAGCTATGACTCACCTGGGCAACAGTGAAGTATCGCATGTATAATAGGTATGCATCCTCCTCATCCCCCTCTTTCTCCCTGAGCTTGGCCTTATCAAAGAGCTTCTCTGCAGACTTCACCAAGCTGTCAAGAAAAATGTTATCAAGCCAGGCCCCACATGATCTTAGCAGTATTGCAATTAATGCACTATAATCTTACAAGCTTAAATAATACAAATTTTACTACAAATTTGATTGGATGAATATAAATGTGTGCTAGGGACAACATGCTCCTAATCACACTACTACTACATAATACTACATAACTACAATATTACATTGAGAACATGAGTACAGGGAAAATCAGGTATTATTAGTGACAGCAAGAGGAAGCAGCAATGATTTATAGCTTTAATGATGGAGCTAGAAACCATTTTGAAACCTTAGGCAGCAACCACCTGCAGAGAAGCTAAACCACTTGTGGCTGGGACAACTTCATCCATGCCCATAGCCCAGATTGGAAAACCTTTGTGTCTTGATAAGCATATTTGGCATCAAATCTAGAAGTCTAAGCTGGTTCTGGGAACAATTCCTCAATAATAATGGCAAAATTTCATGCCAGAAAGAGCAATCTTGACAATGCACCTAAAATTTTCTCTGCTGGATCTCAAGTTTGAACCACACTTGGGATGGATACATTTTCCAGGATTCATTTATTGTACATAAAGCTCAGACTACCTCATAGCACTTGCACTGGTGTACCTACTCTTTTGGCAACTATAGGCAAAAATTATGAGCTAGGAGTACAGAGGACACAATGGAAAAACCATCCTACGTAATGCACACTTTTGATGCATGCAAACAAAAATTTCTTACGTAACAAAAGGTTAAAAAATAAATGAGTATGGTCTATACCAGTGGTTCCCAAAGTGGGCGATATCGCCCCCCTAGGGGCGATGGAAAGATTTTGGGGGGCGATAAAGAAGAAGAGGGCGTTTGGGGGGCGATAGGGGGGCGGCATTCGGAAGTCGAAGTCAGACGTTTGAATGTTTGTTTGACGATTTGTGCACAACACGTGCAGCGCATCATGACTCCCAGCGATGGTTTTTTCACCCAGATCTGTTTTTAGCGCATTTACTCATTCATGAAAAAAATGCACTATTGTGCTCGCCATGTCTGTCCGTCTGTCCGCCTGTCTGTCAGTCCGTGACTTTACGTTTTAGTCGACGAGAAAATGCGCTCTCTGTCACTCACTGAAGTGAGTACTGAGTTATATTTTTTTAACCTCTCCTGGGTTTACATCTCCGACAAATTAACGGCCGGACTCGCGGCCAGACTCACGGCCAATTTCCAAATTCAATGATCAAGGAACACCTCTCAAACTAATAAACTTAACTGGATGAAACTTGGTACACGTATTCATTAGGACCTAACAGTAATGTAAAGCACTAAAGCTCGTCAAAATTTTTCTATTTTGCCATCAATTGTTTTTGCCATATTTATATGGCAATACGTACGGGCCGAATTCACAGTGATCAAGGAATTTCTTCCAAATTACTGAACAGATTCGGACGAAATTTTGAATTTACAGTCCTAACTACCAAACGGTGATGTTTAGCTCGTGAAAATTTTTTTGATTGTGCCTTCGTTCGTGAGTTTCATTCGTGATTTAAACAGCAATACGTGCTTAAATTCGCAGTAATCAAGAAATTTCTTGCAAACTACTGAACAGATTTGAATGAAATTTAGTATTTTAATACCTAGCTCGTTACAATTTTTTCGTTTGCCTTCATTTGGGAGTTATACGGCTATACGTAAACGACTCTTGGTCAAACCAGCCAGTAGAAAAGCCGATCGTATCTCCTATTTATCTGTATAACTTGCGAACGAAAGCGAATAAGGAAGTGTGAAATGAAGAATGACGGTAAAATGAAAAAAATCTCGCAAACGACGGTAAAATAAATTTTTTTCAATCTAAAAAACACCATTTGGTAGTTAGGAATATATATTCAAAATTTCGTTCAAATCTGTTCGGTAGTTTGGAAGAAATTCTTTGATCACTGCGAATTTCGGCCTGTATTGCAATATAACTCACGAATGAAGGTGATATTAAAAATTTTTCGCAAGCTAAACGTCACCGTTAAGTTTTGATGAATACATGTTCCAAGTTTTATTGAGATGCGTTCATTAGTTTGGGTGATATTCCTTGATAACTGAATTTGGAGATTGGTCGTAAGACCGGCCACGAGTCCGGCCGTAAATTTGCCCGAGACCTCCTAGGTTTCTAGTGCTGGAACGGTTAAAACAGATGAAAAACACATTGGTTCACTAAAAGGGTCCTATTTATGAAATACACATTTGTGTTTAACCTTTATCTGTTAGAATTGCAGCGTACTAAATTTCAAGAAAAAGGCGCATGATTTTATATGTGTCTGTGGGGGGCGCTACAAATTCACTAGGGAGCCAAAGGGGGCGCCAGCCTGAAAAAGTTTGGGAACCACTGGTCTATACTGATGGCATGATACAGACTGTGAAGTAAGACAAAACAATGGATTGAAAACATCAAGTTGACAGCTTTTAAGATAGCAAGGTATGATAGTGGCTAACTTCAGTCACCATGGACTTGGTGCCCATTATGATAAATGCAAGTAACATACCAATTAAAATGGGTGGCAGATATGGGATCCATGCAGTGTTATATAATAGATTGATCAATTGTTTGTGATTGAATTTACCACTAAACATAGATGCCAATTTAAGGTGAATGTGTCTTGATAGAAAGCATGATAAGAAACCAATATCTTGACTTAAAAGGCCATTAATGTACAGTCTGGAGGATGATAAAATTTTAATTAGTATCTCTCTGCATGATAATACTTTTAGATAAATATCTATATATGCTAATGCAGACTCACTATCTCTGTACAAGCAGAAACAAATAAGTTCATGGCTCTTGCTCCAATTAATTAAACCTTAGAAACTACACGAGAGTAAGATTTAAGCATTCAGTAATTTAGAGCAGAGAAAAACAAGACAAAAAATTTCTATGAAGAGTAGTAAATCAATATTCAGTCCAAATTGTAAAATCTTCCTTTTTCTAAAATCATGCAGCTTTGAAATTTTATTTAATAGATAATAGATGAATTTTACTTCTTGTGGCAAAATTTGAAGCTTCATTAAAACTGAGATTGGAAATAATATATTAAGTAGTATTTCTATAGTTCAAAAAATGACATGACAGCTCTAGTTACAGCTAAGCAGGTACATGGTTATTTTTTTATCTACCTAATTCCTATTAAATTGTATGCAGAGTGGAACTCTAGGGGGGAAAATATTATGAACAGGAACAAGGGTGAAATCTGAGCTGGACAATCAGGCAGAAGCCTCAGGGGAATTAAACAGAAGAACCTATGCTTGTGGTCAATTTCACCTGATCCTATAGCCCTTGGACCAGGATAGAATTGTAAAAATGATGGTTCATATATTATTTCCAATCCACCAAGACCAGTTTTTCTATTGAAAGCCATTATTTGAGGCAAAAACAATGAACTTCCTGAAGGCTTCAAACACATATGACATATATATATATATATATGCCATATGGGTATGCTAAGCTTCTATAAAGTAATCACTTGGAAGTTGCATGCCTTCAGCTTTAACTATACAATTAAAATTAGACTTATAAAGTGTCATATCCAAATGTTTGTTGGTATTGGCCAAATTGTCAGAAACTGAGAATTTTTTGTGGAAGTTAATATAATTTTTTTTAAACATTCATTGCAAAAATTTGTCAAGTTCAGATAAACAACTACCATAGTGAATATAATTGGCAACTCAGTATCGGATTCCAAACCAAGACCCACCAAGGCCACGCGCGGTAGAGGATCCACCATCCACGGCAGTTTCTGTTTGGCTCAGTCAGCCTCAGTGTATCAATTGTCACGGCGGTGGAAGGTATAATGCGGCAAGCATCAAAAACCTTTAGGGCCGCAACTAAAGCTTTCCCGCTGTTTCCGGAACTGCGAGATTTCCTTTCCACCAGATGAATTACCCGGTACCTCCTATTTAATTGTCAAAAAAGTGCATGACAAGGCCGCAACTTCCCGCAAGATTCCAAATGTATTAAAAATTCCTCACATTTGAGCCGCAAGATTTCAATAACAAGTGGGGAAATTCCAATCCTGTAATGTAGTGCGCTTTTTGATCCATATTCTTATGTATGACTGTTCTTATGTCTTTTGATTTTTATGACTTATTGTAATTACATTATGCATGTTATTTTGGCTGGAGGTGGGAGCATTGAAGCATATATACTGGGGTCCTGCTCCTGCGGGTTGCGGAAGTTGAAAATTTCATGAAACATGTTTGTTAAGTGCAAACAGCAATTTTTTTAATTAAACAAAAAATTATGACATTGAAGCTGCAAAATTTCATACCTACTTAAATTATACAATACTATTAGAGCAGTGACATTTCAGAAAAAAAAACTTTTCCCATCCTGTCTTTTCACTTGCAATTTTGAAAATCATTCATCAAATGATAATTTTTACATATCTTTTTTGGAAAACTCGGCCTGATATTCAGGATTCCAATTACAGGCTTTGGAGCTTCAATTATAGGGTACGCGGTATATTCCGACATCTTGGGTAATTCCGACACCTCTTTAGTTTTTCCTTTATATTAAGCTTTGTCTTAGTAAGTTAGTTCCACGCATTCATTGATGGTTGAAATAGTGACGTCATACCTTTGCGCGCCAAACTATTGCCAAAACACTAGGTCTGGGCCATCTGGCGCTGGCGGGAAAATGTTGAGATCCAAAGAGAGACAGTGCGCCTCATCCAGAGAGATCATCGAAAAATGTGTCAAAGTTGACAGTTGACCTTGCTCTACCGAATAGTGATAAACTGTTTGTGTGGAAAGAATATTATGGTTTGAAACTTTTAAATAAGTCTGTGAATATATTAGGAATCCTTTAGGTAGGTATACTTGTATTTGCTGATTTCAAGTCGTAAATAAATTAATAGATGATTAAGTTAAGAAACGGATTTAGACACATAAAAACTAATTCCGACATAACTTGAATTGGACGCACACAGCTTGTTCCAAGCTGTGCGCAAAAATTAAAATTTTCTTAATTAAAAGCTTAATAGCTGTTAATATTAGTAGTAGAGAACTCTACATATTAGTAGAGTTTGAAGCGCGGCGGGAATTTGTCTCACAACATGCCAAATTTAGTCACAAACAGGTTGGAATATAGGGATTTGGTAGGTTTGCATTATAAAGGCTTTTAAATAAATATGGCAACAGTTTGTGACGTTTCATTGTTGCTGGTGCGTAGTGCACTATTTTGAGAGTCACCTACAGCAAACAGAACTCGAGTAACGCATACGGTTATTTTTTTATAGTTTTTCTTTCATTTCTCGATGCGTCCTTAATGTGTCAGAATATACCGCGTTTACCCTAGACAAGTTGTTACAATTACATTACAGCCACTGCACTTAACTGCTGCTGATCAATAAAAAAACTGAATATTACTGATCAGAATTCAGAACTTTCATTATAGAGTTTTATTGCCACATGATAGCTAAGAAGCTCCTCTGGCAGTCTGGCCTCTGCAAAGCTAGACCGCCTAGCCTAGTAGTAGTAGCGGGGATGCATGCCAGAGGCCAGCATTGCCCAAGACCAGCATATCTTTCATCCTCCTTTCTGTGCATAAGCCTGCTAAAGGGGCTGAGTAGACTAAGGAATTATATATTAAAAGCCAATAGTACAAATCCCCTTCATGAAAATTAACTAGCAAGCTAATGAGAAGTAAGCCACCAATACAATTGCTCTACGCCGTATTGAAAACCGTCCAACATCTTTATCCCATGCCGTCTAACCTAATCACGATTTTTGGTAAGCAACTCCCTATGCCATACCGCTGTTGATACACAGCCAGCACTCCAGCCCGTCCGTTCGTCGCAGCTGTTTTCCCCCGGCATAACTCTACCTCCACGCATACCCTGTCTCCCCGCCTTTTTTCACTGACTGCCGGATGGCTTTTCTTAGTTTCTGCTCACTTGACTGCATTACGCTATGAAAAGAGGATCTATGGGAGTTGTAAACTAACCTAACCTAACCTAATTTGGATAAGCATCAAAGGTCTGCAAGAAAAGCCTCCAGTTAGTCATGCAATAATGGTGGAGAGTCGGGGTAAGTGTGGGGGAAAGAAGATGCTGGGGAATAGTAAGGCAGGGAAACAGTGACGCGGGGTTAACGTCTTGCGGATTAAGTAAAGTGATGACGCATTACCATTTGGTACAGTTCACATTTGCAACAATGCAGTGTGGTCAGTGGACACTTAGGATAACAGCATGTGTAAGAAGTGATGGTATGGGCTATAAAGCATTGGAGAACAACATATTGACCGTTAACTATGTGGAGTAGCAGCTTGTGTGCTGAAGCAGTGTTGGTTTAAAGTTTGTGTGGTGAGATAGGTCAATTGACTACAGCTGCTTAGGTGCCAGGATGACAATATCTATAGCATTTAGATGGTTGATGTTGGCTCC